>NW_019242300.1:0-1654 GCF_002742605.1 Olea europaea var. sylvestris | reverse complement strand
CTGTGCCCGAAAAATTACAAAATTACCCCAGGTGCGGTTTTGCTTTGTTAATTTTCTGTCTACCACTTCTTCAACCTGACATAGTTAATAAGGAAATTAATTATCCGGAGGCCCAAACGAAGGAATTTGGCAAAAATCTCGTGATCCCGAGTCTGTGCCCCGAGTCCAATTTCACAGGCCGTTTCCAATCAACCTGCCAAATTTCGGCACGATCCGACATTGTTGATAAAAATGACAAAATTGCCCCTGGTACGATTTTTCTTTTTTAATTTTCTGTCCAGCACTTCCACAACCTATCATAATTAATAAGGAAATTAATTATTCGGAGGCCCAAACGAAGGAATTTGGCTAATAACGAGTGATCCCGGGTCTGTGCCCCAAGTCCAATTTTGCGGCCGTTTCCAATCAACCTGCCAAATTTCGGTCCATTCCGACACCATCGTGAAAAATGGCAAAATTGTCCCTGGTGAGGTTTTGCTTTGTTAATTTTTTGTCTAGCACTTCTTCTACCTAACATAATTAATAAGGAAATTAATTATTCGGAGGCTCAAACGAAGGAATTTGGCTAAAATCCCGTGATCCCGGGTCTGTGCTCCGAGTCCAATTTCGCGGGACGTGTCCAATCAACCTTCCAAATTTTGGCCCATTCCGACACCGTCGCGAAAAATGACAACATTGCCCCCGGTGCAGTTTTTCTTTGTTAATTTTCTGTCCAGCACTTCTTCAACCCTACATAAATAATAAGGAAATTAATTATTCGGAGGCCCAAATGAAGGAATTTGGTAAAAATCCCGTGATCTCGGGTTTGTGCCCCGAGTCCAATTTCGCGGGCCGTTTCCAATCAACCTGTCAAATTTCAGCCCATTCCGACACCGTTACGAAAAATGACAAAATTGCCCCTGGTACGGCTTTGTTTTGTTAATTTTCTATCCACCACTTCTTTAACCTGACATAATTAATAAGGAAATTAATTATTCGAAGGCCCAAACGAAGGAATCTGGCTAAAATCCCGTGATCCCAGGTCTGTGCCCGAAAAATTACAAAATTACCCCAGGTGCAGTTTTGCTTTGTTAATTTTCTGTCCACCACTTCTTCAACCTGACATAATTAATAAGGAAATAAATTATTCGGAGGCCCAAATGAAGGAATTTGGCTAAAATCCCGTGATCCCAGGTCTGTGCCCAAAAATTACATAATTACCCTTGATGCGGTTTTGCTTTGTGAATTTTCTGTCCACCACTTCTTCAACCTGACATAATTAATAAGGAAATTAATTATTCGGAGGCCAAAAGAAGGAATTTGGCTAAAATCCCATGATCCCAGGTCTGTGCCCGAAAAATTACAAAATTACCCCAGGTGCGGTTTTGCTTTGTTAATTTTCTGTCTACCACTTCTTCAACCTGACATAATTAATAAGGAAATTAATTATGCGGAGGCCCAAACGAAGGAATTTGGCAAAAATCTTGTGATCCCCAGTCTGTGCCCCGAGTCCAATTTCACGGGCCGTTTCCAATCAACCTGCCAAATTTCGGCCCGATCCGACATTGTCGCTAAAAATGACAAAATTACCTCGGGTACGATTTTTCTTTTTTAATTTTCTGTCCAGCACTTCCACAACCTATCATAATTAATAAGGAAATTAATTTTTCGGAGG
>NW_019242299.1:0-1654 GCF_002742605.1 Olea europaea var. sylvestris | reverse complement strand
CAATCTGTCAAATTTTTGCCCATTCCGACACCGTCGCGAAAAATGACGAAATTGCACCCGGCGCGATTTTTGTTTCCGATCAATTTGTCAAATTTTTGCCCATTCCGACATCGTTGCGAAAATTGATGAAATTGCCCCCGGCGCGATTTTTATTTCCGATCAACCTGTCAAATTTAAGCCGATTTCGACACCGTCGATAAAAATTACGAAATTGCCCCAGACGCGATTTTTATTTCCGATCAATCAGTCAAATTTAAGCTCATTCCGACACCGTCGCGAAAAATGACGAAATTGCCCCCGGCGCGATTTTTGTTTCCGATCAATCTGTCAAATTTTAGCCGATTTCGACACCGTCGCGAAAAATAACGAAATTGCCCCCGGCGCGATTTTTGTTTCCGATCAATAAGTCAAATTTAAGCCCATTCCGACACCGTCGCGAAAAATAACGAAATTGACCCCGGCGCGATTTTTGTTTCCGATCAATCTGTCAAGTTTTTGCCCATTCCGACACCGTCGCGAAAAATGACGAAATTGCCCCCGGCGCGATTTTTGTTTCCGTTCAATCAGTCAAATTTGAGCCCATTTCGACACCGTCATAAAAAATGATGAAATTGCCCCCGACGCTATTTTTGTTTCCGATTAACCTGTCAAATTTTAGCCCATTCCGACACCGTCGCGAAAAATGACGAAATTGCCTCCGGCGCGATTTTTGTTTCCGATTAATCTGTCAAATTTTAACCGATTCCGACACCGTCGTAAAAAATGACGAAATTGCCCCTGTGCGATTTTTGTTTCCGATCAATCTGTCAAATTTTTGCACATTCCGACACCGTCGAGAAAAATGACGAAATTGCCCCTTGCCCGATTTTTGTTTCTGATCAACCTGTCAAATTTGAGCCCATTCCAACACCGTCGCGAAAAATGACGAAATTGCCCCCGGCGCGATTTTTGTTTCCGATCAATCTGTCAAATTTTAGCCCATTCAGACACCGTCGCAAAAATGACGAAATTGCCCCCTGTGCGATTATTGTCTCCGATCAACCTATCAAATTTTAGCGCATTCCGACACCGTCGCGAAAAATGACGAAATTGCCCTCGTGCGATTTTTGTTTCCGATCAATCTGTCAAATTTTTGCCCATTCCGACACCGTCGCGAAAAATGACGAAATTGCCCCCGGCGCGATTTTTGTTTCCGATCAATCTGTCAAATTTTTGCCCATTCCGTCCCCGTCGCGAAAAATGACGAAATTGCCCCCGGCGCGATTTTTGTTTCCGCTCAATCTGTCAAATTTTAGCCCATTCAGACACCGTCGCAAAAATGACGAAATTGCCCCCTGTGCGATTATTGTCTCCGATCAACCTATCAAATTTTAGCGCATTCCGACCCCGTCGCGAAAAATGACGAAATTGCCCCCGGGCGATTTTTGCTTCCGATCAATCTGTCAAATTTTTGCCCATTCCGACACCGTTGCGAAAAATGAGGAAATTGCCCCTGGCGAGATTTTTATTTCCGATCGATCATTCAAATTTAAGCCCATTCCGACACCGTCGTGAAAAATGACGAAATTGCCTCCAGCGCGATTTTTGTTTCCGATCAATCTGTCAAATTTTTGTCCATTCCGACACCGTCGCGAAAAATGACGAAATTGCCCCC
>NW_019242298.1:0-1654 GCF_002742605.1 Olea europaea var. sylvestris | reverse complement strand
ATCAACTGCTTAACTGTATTATGTCTTCGACGTATATGTCGAGACTTACCATTATACATACTACTTTGTGCTCTACCGATAGCGGACTGACTATCACAATGTATACTAATTGCAGGCACAGGCTTAGGCCAATATGGAATATCCTCTAAAAATTTTTGAAGCTATTCTGCTTCCTCTCCAGCTTTATCTAAAGCTATGAATTCAAATTCCATTGTGGATCGAGATATACATGTTTGTTTAGAGGATTTTCAAGATACAGCCGCACCACCAATGGTAAAAATATACCCACTAGTGGATTTTGAGTCTTTTGTATCTGATATCCAATTAGCATCACTGTATCCTTCTAATACAGCTGGATATCTCGTATAATGTAATCCAACATTTGAGGTGTATCGTAGATATCTTAGAACCCTTACAAGTGCTTTCCAATGGTCATTATTTGGGTTACTTCTATATCTACTAAGTTTGTTTACTGTATATGCAATATCCGGACGAGTGTAGTTTGTAATATACATTAAACTGCCTATTATCCGAGAGTATTCTAATTGAGATACGGGTTCGCCTTTATATTTGGCCAAATGTAGACTTAAATCTACTGGTATTTTAACTGGACTTTCATCATACATATTAAACTTTTTAAGTACAGTCTCAATATAGTGAGATTGAGATATTACAAGTCCCTCAGATGTTTTAAGAATTTTAATTCCTAATATTACATCTGCAATACCCATATCTTTCATGTCAAAATGTTTTGTCAACATTTTCTTGGTATTTGTTCTCATATCATAACTACTACCCACAATTAGCATGTCATCAACGTATAGACATACAATTACATATGCATTAGGTGTGGTTTTAATATAGACACATTTATCACATTCGTTAATCTTAAAATCATTTGACAACATAGTTTTGTCAAGTTTTGCATGCCATTGTTTTGGCGCTTGTTTTAGTCCATACAATGACTTGACGAGTGTACACACCTTTTTCTCCTGTCCAGGAGCGATGAACCCTTCGGGTTGTTCCATGTAAATTTCTTCTTCTAGCTCACCATTTAAGAAAGCTGTTTTGACGTCCATCTGATGGATTTCCAAATTATGCAATGCTGCGATTGCAATTAATATTCTAATTGATGTTATCCTTGTCACAGGTGAGTATGTATGAAAAAATCAATGCCTTCTCTTTGTTTGAATCCTTTAGCTACCAATCTGGCCTTGTATTTATCAACTGATCCAT
This sequence comes from Olea europaea var. sylvestris, assembly GCF_002742605.1. Taxonomy (NCBI): domain Eukaryota; kingdom Viridiplantae; phylum Streptophyta; class Magnoliopsida; order Lamiales; family Oleaceae; genus Olea; species Olea europaea. The sequence goes on along the minus strand of NW_019242298.1, from coordinate 418 downwards.
CAGTCTTTAATTTTCTTTTGAAAATCAATTTACAACCTAATGGTTTATTACCAGGTGGGAGATCTACCAATTCCCAGGTATGATTCTGCATAATAGAATCAATTTCACTATTGATAGCCTCTTTTCAGAATGGAGTTTCTGGACTAGACATTGCTTCATTGAATGTCCTAGACTCATTTTCTAACATATAAGTTAAAAACTCTGGACCAAAAGATGTAGATGTTTTGGTTCTTTTGCTGTGTCTTGGTTCTTCATCACTTTGATGATTACTAATTGCAGAATCATAAGTTCATTTTTGCAGGCTTACTTCTTTCCTATCTTTACAAGGAAACTTATTCTCAAAAAATACAGCATTCCTAGATTCAATGATAGTATTTTCATGTATATCCGGAATGTCAGACTTATGTACGAGGAACCG
>NW_019242297.1:0-1654 GCF_002742605.1 Olea europaea var. sylvestris | reverse complement strand
ACAATGTGCCAAAAATCAGTGTACGAATAGCAATGTTCAATCGGTAATGACCTTGCTACTTGTACTCTATGGTGTACACTTTAATTTACACTTTGCCACGTGACATTACCCTGTTGGACAGTTTAAATTTTAAACAACTTTCCCATCCAATTGACACTTTACAATAATACAAGTGTCAAACAACGTGTCCAAAATTAGTGTACAAATAGCAACGTTCAATCGGTAAGAACCTTGCAACATGTACACTACGGTGCACACTTTAGTTTACCCTTTGCCACGTGACATTACCAATTGGACAGTTTAAATTTCAAATAGTATTCCTATCCAACTGACAGTTGACAACATTGCAAGTTTCAAACAACGTGTCAAAAATCAGTGTATAAATTGCAATTTTCCCATCCAACTGACACTTGACAACAATACGAGTGTCAAACAAAATGTAAAAAATCAGAGTACAAATCACAAAGTTCAATCGGTAAGAACCTTGCTACTTGTACACTATGGTGTACACTTTAGTTTACACTTTGCCACATGACCTTACCCTGTTGGATAGTTTAAATTTCAAACAATTTTCCCATCCAATTCACACTTGACTACAATGCAAGTGTCAAACAACGTGCCAAAAATCAGTGCACAAATAGTAAAGTTCAATCAGTAAGAACCATACTACAAATACATTATGGTGTACAATTTAGTTTACACTTTGCTACATGACATTACTCTATCAGACAGTTTTAATTCCAAACAGTTTTTCCATCCAAATGGTGCTTTACCACAATGCAAGTGTCAAACAACGTGTCGAAAATTAGTATACAAATAGCAAAGTTCAATCGGTAAGAACCTTGCTACATGTACACTATGGTGTACCCTTTAGTTTACACTTTGCCACGTGACATTACCCTATTGGACAGTTTAAATTTCAAACAATTTTCCCATCCAATTAACACTTGACAACAATGCAAGTATCAAACAACGTGTCGAAAATAGGTTTACAAACGACAAATTTCAATTGGTAAGAACCTTGCTACATGTAAACTATGGTGTATACTTTTGTTTACACATTGCCTTATGACATTACCCTGTTGGACAGTTTAGATTTCAAACAGTTTTCCCATCCAATTGACACATGACAAGAATGCAAGTGTCAAACCACGTGTCAAAAATCAGCGTACAAATAGTAAAGTTCAATTCGTAAGAACCTTACTACATGTACACTATGGTGTACACTTTTGTTTACACTTTTCCACATGACATTACCCTGTTGCATAGTGTAAATTTCTAACAGTTTTCCCATCCAATTAACACTTGACAACAATGTAAGTGTCAAATAACGTGTCGAAAATCTGTGTAAAAATATCAAAATTCAATCGGTTAGGACCTTGCTACATTGCACTATGGTGTACACTTTAGTTTGCACATTGCCACGTGACATTACCCTGTTGGACAGTTTTAATTTCAAATAGTTTTCCTTCCAATTTACACATGATAATAATGCAAGTGTCAAACAATGTGTCAAAAATCAGTGCACAAATAGCAACGTTCAATTGGTAAGAACCTTGCTACATGTACACCATGGTGTACACTTTAGTTTACACTATGCCACGTGATATTACCCTATTTGACAGTTTAAATTTCAAACAATTTTCCCATCCAA
>NW_019242296.1:0-1654 GCF_002742605.1 Olea europaea var. sylvestris | reverse complement strand
TTCGGGTTTGTTAGTTTTTGACGAATTCCTAGTCTAATTCGATTGGAATCTAGCCAATGAAAAGTGGTATTTGATTTCATAATAACTTCGGGATTGTTCGTTTTTGGCGAAATGCTAGTCTAATTCTATTGGAATCGAGCAAATGAAAAGTGGCTTTTGATTTCATGATAACTTCAGGTTTGTTTGTTTTTGGTGAATTGCTTATCTAATTTGATTGGAATCGACCCAATGAAAAGCAGTTTTTTTATTTCATGGTAACTTCAGGGTTGTTCATTTTTAGCGAATTGCTAGTCTAATTTGATTGGATCGAGCCAATGAAAAGTGGCTTTTGATTTTATGATAACTTTGGGCTTGTTAGTTTTTGGCGAATTGCTAGTCTAATTCGATTGGAATCTCGCCAATGAAAAGTGGGATTTAATTTTATGATAACTTCGGGTTTGTTCATTTTTAGCGAAATAATAGTCTAATTCGATTGGAATGGAGCCAATGAAAAGTGGCTTTTGATTTCATGATAACTTCGGGTTTGTTAATTTCTGGCTTGCTAGTCTAATTCGATTGGAATCGACCAATGAAAAGTGGTTTTTATTTCACGGTAACTTCAGGATTGTTCATTTTTGGATACTTGCTAGTCTAATTTGATTGGAATCGAGCCAATGAAAAGTGGTATTTGATATCATGAGAACTTCGAGTTTGTTCATTTTTGACGAATTTCTAGTCTAATTCGATTGGAATCTAGCCAACAAAAAGTGGTATTTGATTTCATGATAACTTCGGGGTTGTTCATTTTTGGCGAATTGCCAGTCTAATTCGATTGGAATCGAGCTAACGAAAAGTGGTTTTTGATTTCATGATAACTTTGGGATTGTTCGTTTTTCGACGAATTGTTAGTCTAATTCGATGTAATTGAGCCAATGAAAATTAGTATTTGATTTCATGATAACTTCGGGTTTGTTCGTTTTTTACGAATTGCTAGTCTGATTAGATTGGAATCAACCCAGCGAAAAGTGGTTTTCGATTTCGTGATAACTTTGGGTTTGTTCATTTTTGGCGAATTGCTAGTCTAATTCGACGGGAATTGAGCCAACGGAAAGTGGTTTTTGATTTCATGATAACTTCGAAATTGTTCATTTTTGGCAAATTGTTAGTCTAATTCGATTGGAATCGAGCCAATGAAAAGTGGTATTTGATTTCATGATAACTTCGGGTTTTTCATTTATGGCGAATTGCTGGTTTAATTCGATTGGAATCGAGCCAATGAAAAGTGTCTTTTGATTTCGTAGTAACTTCAGGTTTGTTCGTTTTTAGCGAATTGCTTGTCTAATTCGATTGGAATCGACCCAATGAAAAGTGGTTTTTGATTTCATGAAACTTCGAGATTGTTCATTTTTAGCGACTTGCTAGTCTAATGCCTTTGAAATCAACCCATTGAAAAGTGATTTTTGATTTCATGATAACTGCGGGATTGTTCATTTTTGGTGAATTGCTAGTCTAATTCGATTGGAATCGAGCCAATGAAAAGTGTCTATTAATTTCGTGGCAACTTCAGGTTTGTTCGTTTTTAGCTAATTGCAAGTCTAATTCGATTGGAATCGACCCAATGAAAAGTGGTTTTTGATTTCATGATAACTTCGGGATTGTTCATTTTTAGCGACTT
>NW_019242295.1:0-1654 GCF_002742605.1 Olea europaea var. sylvestris | reverse complement strand
ATGCTTAACGTCGATTCCTCTCAATACGATATGGAGTTGGGATTTTTATTTTAAAAGTATTCAACAATTTCAATTTCACCTTTGAAAGTTACTTCTGAAATGCAAATAAAGTATTTAATTCAATTGAACAAATGTCGAAAGACGACTCCTATTTGCGTAACTTTGTTGAAGAAAAATGTCCTCGAGGATGAACAAGAAATTTTTGATGGAGAAGATCGTAACGAGAATGATTTTTGGGATACTGTTGAGATTGCTCGTGAGGATGATGTGGTTATTCCCGGAACAGTTGCTACTCGCCATGATGTCACCGTTATACAAAAGATTTATGAGGAAGTTCAAGATAACGAGGATGAAAGGCTATTTACAAATCAGGATTTGATTGCATTATCTTGACAGAGACATGAGTCTGGTGGGAGTTCACATGCTGGGCCGAGTACACGGTTTTCTAATTGTTCGCATGTAGTTCCTGATGATGAAGATTTACATGTCAATCAATTATTTGACACGAAAAGAGATTTGCAAGAAACTGTGCACCGAATTGCAATGAAACATAATTTTGAGTTTAATGTAAAAAAAAATCAAACAAGTCTACATACACAATTATTTGTGTAGACAACAATTGCAGTTGGCGTTTGAGAGCGACAAAGATGGACACAAATGGGTTCTTCGTAGTTCGCAAGTATGCGCGGGAACATACTTGTGAAGTAGGTATTCGTCAAAATGATCACTGGCAAGCTTGATCTTGGTTTATTGGTCGATAGATAATGCACAAGTTTCAGGACCCACGAACGACTTACAGACTTACAGATATCATCAACGACATCCGTCGGGAGTATGGGGTGGTTATGAGTTACCAGAAGGTTTGGAAGGCTAAAGAATGTGCATTGGAAGATTTAATGGGTTCGACAGAGGAGAGTTATGCCAAATTGACCAGGTATTGCCACAACATGGCGAGAACTAATTCTGACTTGGCGTTTTTTATTGAAACTGATGGGCAGAATCGCTTCAAGTATTTTTTTATGGTTCTTGGACAATGCATTAGAGGTTTTCGAAATGCGATGCGACCTCTAATTCTAATTGATGGTACAGCCATCAATAAATGGTATAGCCAAAGTTTTTCCGGAAACACATCATAGTTGTTGCATATACCACATTCAGGGCAACCTGAAGACTAGGTACCGGGGCAGTGGCATCGTTGCATTGTTTGGGAGAGTTGCAGAAGCTAATAGCTTTGAAGAGTTTACGAAGGTCATGGGCGAAATAGAACATAAATCAGAAAGTGCATGGGAACATCTATCAGTTATGGGGGTCGAACATTGGGCACGATAACATTTTTCAGAACGTCGATACAACATGATGACATCGAATAATGCGGAGTCGCTCAATGCATTATTCAAGAAGGATCGAGAGTTACCAATTCTCGCAAGGATTGAACATATTCGTAGCAAGTTGCAACAGTGATTTTATGGCCGACATGTGGAATCCCAGAATTGCACGAGTGTGCTAGCTCTGGCGCAGGAAGATCGACTATTCAAAACTCTGAAAGTGGCAAAAGCTCTATTTGTGGAATCACTAGATCAATTTCCCTTCTCCGTGAGATGCAGGCGTAATGTTGGATACATTGAAGACTCAAATGACAATACCCGAACGTGTA
>NW_019242294.1:0-1654 GCF_002742605.1 Olea europaea var. sylvestris | reverse complement strand
CATATCTACAAACACAAACATGATGTTAAAGCAATAAATGTACTTTTGTAGTCTGTGGGTGTAAAAATGAAGAATAAGGGGCTCTTAACAGAATAAGTCACATAATTCTTTGTAATGCCAATAAAACTTGATGAAACAGGGGGGTGGAAAATGAGCAAATTTTGTACAATGAACTCATGATTGAGTTTTGAAAAACTGGAGTCTTGTCAAATCCTAGAACTACTTTTCATTAATAAGTAATTCACAGAAACTATAGATACATCCATAGTAATTCACAGATACTATAGATAAGCAATATGTACATGAAATTTTGTTAATTAAATTGAAGCAAAGTTTTTATACTCCGTCAACCATCTCAATTACAGATAGTTCGTTCAACGTGCTTCACCTATGTCAAAGTATGCTCAAATTGAAGACTTGAGTTCACATCTTGCACGTATCATGTTTTTCATAAAAAAGGATAACAATAAAAAGTGTGTTAAAAATAAAAATGTGCAAGCCTTCACTATCTGTTGAAATTCTTAAATCAGGAATTTAATAAATAAATAAATCTAGATGGCTATTATACACAATTAAATTAGATATATAAAATCCATCTTGAAACCCGTGTTGTCTTCATTTAGCTAAGTTTGGTGTGATTACAGATTACTGATTAGTATTCTTAATATATAATACCCATCAAGGTAATTGATACTTGAGACTTTATGTATGAATTATATGAATTAAATCTCGATTTAAAAAGATGATACTTACCTGTGGCTGTGGTTTGAGAGAAGATGCCGGCCGACGGGTTCATGCTCAGTTGCTCACGAGTCACGGGACAAAGAGAGATTAGGGCAAGGAGTTGGGTGTTGATACTTGAGACTTGAGAGACTGAGATGAGAGATGAGAGACGAGAGTGAGAGTGAGTGGATAAATAAGAGTATTATACGACACAATGTCCGGTTGGGGAATTCTGTTGAACAACTGATGACTGATGAGCAATGTGAGGTTGTGATTCTTTCGCATAGGCAGCTACAATGGCGTTAAAGGAGAAGACATTGGGATAAATTATGAGATCAAATGCATTACGAGCAGCGGAGAGACGGCTGCATTTGGAGTAAAGGAGGATGAAATGGTTGGAGATATATGTGGATTCAGAGTGACTGCGGCGGCTGCTTGACTCTTGAGGAAATATTATTAGGTTTAGGGCTTCAGTAGTTCAGTTTATTACTTCAGATTTTATTTATATATATTTTTTTCGATTTTAAATGTTAGCGGGTTGGGTCGGGTTGGGTTTGATCGGTTTTCTATGGGTAACCCATAACCCGACCCAACAACATCCCCCTAAACCTGAAACCCACATAAAAACACAAAAAACCGACCCAAACCGGTCGGTTTGGGTCGGTTCGGTCGGTTTTCGTGGGTTGGTTTGGGTTTTGCCCAGCCCTAACAAAATTATTCTCCCAAATTATCACATAATCAATCCTATATCTATTTTTCACTTGTTTTTTTGTGAAAGATACACTTTGCTTTTGGTGTTCTTCACACAAAGGCTTGTTTAATTCTACAAACTATTTGCCGGAACTCCTCAAAAGTATTGAAAAGGGGGCAAATAACGTTTGAGGATAGCGTTATCATTTTCGTGTTCAAGCCTCTAATTATATCTATATTC
>NW_019242293.1:0-1654 GCF_002742605.1 Olea europaea var. sylvestris | reverse complement strand
GAATCATTGTAAGATTTGAGAGATAGCACCAAAGAAATGGATTCTTCAATAGGGATCTTGGAGGAGCCTGGGACGATAGATTGAGATTGAAAGATGGGTATTTGTATTTGGTAGGTATTGTGTGATTTTATTGATAATTTTAATTTGAGAAATTTTTAAGTTCATTTTTCTTATTTTGAGTTTTTGAATGTTTTCATTCAAAACATCAAAAAATTATTTTGAGTTTTATGTTGTAAAATTATTCTTGTTTGGGAAAACATATTTTTGAAAATAACATACAAAACACGTTTCGAGTGTTTTAGAAAATTGAAAATAGTCTCAGAACACAAAGCAAAAGAACTCTTACAGCTTTGGATAGATTTTTCAAAAATTCCAAATTACTTTTTCTTTTAAAAATTACATGCTATGTCTAGTTCGTGCAAAAATAATAGACTCATAAACCCGAAGTGTTTCAAGCTTGATATAGATACATGTAGAGTTGGGATGAACACCCAATTCAAGTCTTTAAAAATTCTTGAATTTTACATTCGTTGACTTTAAATTGAGAAATTTTTTAACGGTTCGATCTTTCTTGTTGGACTTTTACGCCCTTATATAGGCCACCAAATTAGACCTTTGTTGTCCTAGTCATATCGAACTATAGTGTCCAGTTTGGACCTGTGTGTCACCACTCTTTAAAGACATTTGGTTGAATCGAGAGTTTGACATCAACGGATCATCACAATACCTAGTAGCCATGCAGTTCTAGTCATCATCACTTTTCTAAGATTAGTTGTTACGGGTCGTGTTGCCACCTAATAGGGAACACATTATCAGATGCTTTATGATTATTTTTTCAGATCACGTCTTCCATAGACCCACCTATGTGGGTAGAATCTTGGGTTAGCTTGCGCCGCCCACCTCCCTACATGCTTGCCCTTAAGTGATTTAAGGATGGCAATTCGAACTGTCAAATAAAAAATCGCGATTAATCCAATCGAATTGGACGAAAAAATCGAATCAATGGTGCAATAGAACGGATATGATATTTGATTTTAGTGATCCAGTTTGGGGAAGGGATGGTATGGTATTTGTGTCATTGCCCCACCCCGAACCGATTATCCGTTAAAAAAATAAAAAATAAAAAAATTGGACAATTAGACTTTCCATTATTCTTTCTATTATAATTTGTCTAGAGGAAATTACAGAATCACCGGTATTTGGAGATCTCAGTGCAAGTGTCAGGTTCCAAAGTTGTTTATGCAAATCTCAAGTTTCAATTTAATTATTATATATTTAAATATTAAATTAAAACACATTAGAAGTCGATTTCAACTCCCATATAGTAAATCCTAGATCTCTCTCCCTTCTACCTCCCTCTCTCCATTCCATCTTTATCCCTCTCCCTACCCACACCCTCTCTATTCTATAGTCAGTTGCTCGACACCTTGCAGTGGCGCCATCAGGGAAGGTGGAGCGGCGCGCTGTGATGGTGCCCTAGTTTTGTGATTGCGGTGGTAGTGGAGGTGTGCAGTTCTGTGGGGGGAAGGAAGATCTCGACGTGGTGTTGTGCGCGATGGCTGTAGTGGCATGGTGATGACACAAATCGAGGCTGCAGCGATTTTATGTTTTTGGTGGTTTTAGGAGTATTGTTGTGGCTACGACGGTGACGACG
>NW_019242292.1:0-1654 GCF_002742605.1 Olea europaea var. sylvestris | reverse complement strand
GTAGTAAAAAAGATTTTGCTTCGATTTCACCTATATCTTTTGATTGTGTGTCATGTAAACTTGCTAAGAGTAAAGTCTTATCGCTCCCTTCCCATGGTTTTCGTGCTTCGTATCTTTTTGATATTGTTCATAGTGATGTCTGGAGTAATACACCTACTATATCTCATGCAAACTTTAAATATTTTGTTACTTTTATTGATGACTATAGTCGTTTCACTTAGGTTTATTTTCTCCGTGCAAAGAGTGAGGTTTTCTCTGTCTTTCAAAGTTACCTTACACTCATTAATAACCAATTTTCCTCCTCAATCAAGATCTTACGATCTGATTCGGGAGGGGAATACATATCCACTGAGTTTCAATCTTTCTTACAGAGCAAAGGTATTATCTCTCAACGATCTTGTCCTTCTACCCCTCAACAAAATGGGGTTGCAGAATGCAAGAATCGTCACCTTTTGGACATCGTTAGAGCTCTTCTAATTGAGTCATCTATTCCTTCTCGATTTTGGTGTGAAGCTTGTCCAACGCTATTCATCTTATAAACCGATTGCCTTCTCTCACTCTTAATAATGTTTCTCCATTTTATAAGCTTTTTGGTCATCATCCTACATATTCTTACCTTCGTCCTTTTGGGTCTGTTTGTTTTGTTCATTTTCCACCACATGAAAGGACGAAACTGACACCTCAATCTGTCAAGTGTGTATTTCTAGGATATGGTGTGACTCAAAAAGGTTATATCTATTACGATCCTAAGACACATCGTATTAGGATTTCTCGTAATGTTGTTTTCTTCGAAAAATAATCTTTCTTCGTTTCAGAAATTGCTACTTCTCCCCCTATGTTCTCTGTCTTGCCCGAATTTCCTACAACTTTCTCTCGGTACAAGGGTCTAGTTTACACTCCTCGGCATGATGCACCCGTCAATGCTCCAGAGCCTCTTTCTCAATCGTCTGTCTCCCTATGCCCCCTGATCCACCACCTATGACATCCAATCCTCCACCAAATGATAATCTGCCTTCTGTCCTTCTTCGTCACAGTCTTTGTGTCTCTCGCCCTCCAGATAGGTATGGTTTATATTCTTATGGCTCTATGTCGGCTACTCTTGATTCAATTTCTATTCCTACCTCATATAGACAGGCAATGGAACAAGAGTGTTGGCAACAGGTAATGAATGCAGAACTTGAGGCTCTTGAATCCAACCAAACTTGGGATGTTGTGCCATGTCCCCCAAATGTGAAACCCATTGGGAGTAAATGGGTATATTCTATAAAACTTTGTTCTAATGGTTCTCTTGAGCGTTATAAGGGTAGACTGGTTGCCTTGGGAAATCGTCAGGAGTATGGAATCGACTATGATGAGACATTTGCTCCCGTGGCCAAAATGACCACTGTTCGCCTCTTGTTATCGCTTGTGGTTTCCCAATCTTGGTGTTTAAATCAGATGGATGTCAAGAACGCATTTTTACATAGCGACCTCAAGGAAGATATTTATATGAAACTTCCATCAGGTATGCCTATTCCCTCGACTAACTCTGTTTGTAAGCTAAAACGCTCTTTGTATGGTCTTAAGCAGATACCTCGAGCATGGTTTGACAAGTTTCACCATACTCTTTTGGATATTTCCTTTCGTCAAAGTCTGTATGACGCATCTCTGTTCT
>NW_019242291.1:0-1654 GCF_002742605.1 Olea europaea var. sylvestris | reverse complement strand
TTCCTCGTGACGTATGAGGGATTTCGGCCATTTTTCGAAAGAATGAGTACTTGCATATGTGGAACGCTTGGATTGTCGGTGTATGAAGAATGGAGCATAACTTTTGCACACGGTGTCCATTTTGGGCCCATTAGTACCTTTTGGAAATGTAGCGATCGTTTTTGATTGAACTCACAACTTCGTCGTGACGTACGAGGGATTTTAGCCATTTTTCGAAAGAATGAGCGCTTCTATATTTAGAACGCTTGGAGAGTCGGCGGACTAAGAATTGAGCGTAACTTTTGCACACGGTGTCCGTTTTGAGCCCATAAGAAATTATTGGAAATGTAGCGACCGTTTTGGATTGAACTCACCACTTCATCGTGACTATGAGGGATTTTGGCCATTTTTTGAAAGAATGAGCACTTGCATATTTTAGATCGCATGGGGTTCGGGCGGACGAAGAATTGAGGGAAACTTTTCAACACGTCTCCGTTTTGGGCCAAGAAGAACTTTTTGGAAATTTAGCTACCGTTTTGGATTGAACTCACCATTTCCTCGTGACGTATGAGGGATTTCGGCCATTTTTCGAAAGAATGAGTACTTGCATATGTGGAACGCTTGGATTGTCGGTGTATGAAGAATGGAGCATAACTTTTGCACACGGTGTCCATTTTGGGCCCATTAGTACCTTTTGGAAATGTAGCGATCGTTTTAGATTGAACTCACAACTTCGTCGTGACGTACGAGGGATTTTAGCCATTTTTCGAAAGAATGAGCGCTTCTATATTTAGAACGCTTGGAGAGTCGGCGGACTAAGAATTGAGCGTAACTTTTGCACACGGTGTCCGTTTTGAGCCCATAAGAAATTATTGGAAATGTAGCGACCGTTTTGGATTGAACTCACCACTTCATCGTGACTATGAGGGATTTTGGCCATTTTTTGAAAGAATGAGCACTTGCATATTTAGATCGCATGGCGTGTCGGCGGACGAAGAAATGAGCGTAACTTTTGCACACGGTCTCCGTTTTGGGCCAATAAGAACTTTTTGGAAATGTAGCGACCGTTTCGGATTAAACTCACCACTTCGTCGTGATGTATGAGGGATTTCGGCCATTTTTCGAAAGAATGAGCACTTGCATAATTGGAACGCCTTGATTGTCGGCGTACGAAGAATTGAGCGTAACTTTTGCACACGGTGTCCGTTTTGGGCCCATAAGTACTTTTTGGAAATGTAGCGACCGTTTTGGATTGAACACACAACTTCATCGTAACATACGAAGGATTTTGGCCATTTTTTGAAAGAATGAGCACTTGCATATTTGGAACCCTTGGATTGTCGGCGTACGAAGAATTGAGCGTAACTTTTGCACACGGTGTCCGTTTTGGGCCCGTAAGTACTTTTTGGAAATGTAGCGACCGTTCTGGATTGAACACACAACTTCTTCGTGACGTACGAGGGATTTTGGCCATTTTTCGAAAGAATGAGCACTTGAATATTTAGAACGCTTGGATAGCCGGCGGACGAAGAATTGAGCGTAACTTTTGCACACGTCGTCCGTTTTGGGCCCATAAGTACTTTGCAGATATGTAGCGACCGCCTTGAATTGAAGTCATGACTTCATCGTGACGTACGAGGGATTTTAGCCATTTTTCAAAGGAATGACCACTTGC
>NW_019242290.1:168946-169903 GCF_002742605.1 Olea europaea var. sylvestris | reverse complement strand
ACATATAATTATGGAATTCAACCAACTCCTTAACTATTCAGGACTCCAACAGATGAGGACATCCAGCTAGTTGAGTCCCACTAAGAGAATGTCACTTACTACTATAAATACAGAACCTTGAGCAATTATTCAGGTACGTTTTTCATTGTTCTCCAGCACATAGCCTCACGCATATAATTCTCTTTCTGACTTAAGCATCGGAGGGGCGACGAGAACACACCTCGTTGCCTTTGTTCATCGAGCTCGAGAAATCTACAGGTACGATTTGTGGTAGCATCATTGGCGCCGTCTGTGGGAAGCGCTACCAAAAGCCATGGTAAACACACGTTCAGGTCTTCCACCAGCAAGTTCATCCGCTCCAAACCAACCCCCTCCTGAGGATGTCCCTGTTCCTCAAGAGGAATCATCAAAAGTGCCAGAGCCCCAGCCGGCAGTCATCACTGCTAGAGCCTTTGACGAGCTCAGACAACAGGTCGCCACACTGACTCAGCTGCGAAGTCAAAGAAATTTGCATCCGTCATCCACACCAGCACCCCAGGGGGGTTTTATGGCTGATGCTCGAGCTCGAGCTCAAAGACATGTCCCCGACAATGGTGGAGCAGGGGCCTCGGGTATACCACATGTGACCTCAGCCTCGAGATCAGTGACCATGGAGTCCGGGGAACTCGCTAGAATTATTCAAGAAGGAATTACAGCGGGCCTACTTCAGGGCAACAAAGGGACGACAAGATTCAGTCCCAACACTCCCTTTACTCACGAGATATTGACATTCCCCTTGCCAGACAGATTTAAGTATCCCAGGATCAAAAAATATGATGAGACCACCGATCCAATCAATCATCTTAACGTATACACGGACGTCATGAATCTACAGGTCGCACCAGATCTGGTGATGTGCAAGGCCTTCCCGCAAACTTTGACGAATGCTGCTAGGGATTGGTTCTCAACCTTAGAGCC
>NW_019242290.1:157527-159815 GCF_002742605.1 Olea europaea var. sylvestris | reverse complement strand
GCGACGATGGAGATCTGACGATGGTGTGAGAAAGGTACTAGTGAGATGTTGATGGTAGTGGTGGCAGTCGACGATGGTGCTGTGGTGGCAACGTTGTAGGAGCTTCTTTTTGCAGCGTGAATGTGAGTGGTGTTGGTGGACCTTAGTGGGTGACGGTGTGGTGGTGGTGCAGGGATCTAGGTAGGATGGCGGTGTGGATGGTGTTGACGACCTTGGTGACTTACTATTCTCGAGACCCTTTTGTTAGTCTTTTTGTTGTTGTCTACAATATTTTGGTGGTGTTTTTGTGGTTTGTGGTGTTTGCTAGCTGTGGTGGTGCGCTGTGAATGTAGTGTGGTGTGGTGCAATCGGTGACTATGTTTTGATGATTGTTTTTGTTGTTAACGATGGTCGTGGTGGTGTTATGGCGGGAGGTGTAATAGTGATTGTGACAAAATATTGGTGGTGGATTGAGATAAGGAGTGGAGTGTTTGGCATATGTGACCAACGATTTGGTCTGTGACCTTAAAATTTGATAATTTGTGATAAAAAAAAAATAATAATAAATCTATGGCCACAACAATTTGGTCTGTGGCCTTAAAATTTTTTTGATTTGTGACTATTAATGTTGTAACTGTGACTTTATTATCTTTATTTAATAAATATTTTTAATTAATTAAATATATATTAGAACTTTGAAATTTCAAATTATCTACTTGATATTTGAATTGGTGTAAACAATACACCTGAATTATGATTTCTTTTTCCAGTTTCTTTTATATAAGGAAGAAATAGCTTATTTGTAGAATGTATAATTAAAATAGAGAGAAAATTGTGAATGTGAATAACATAAAAACTATGGTTAAAAATGATTTTGAAATTTTTTTTGACAAACACGCCTTTGAAAAGAACATGGATAAAGATGGATGGCCATGGCTTTGACCATCCAAGGGCAAACATTGGCCTTGGCTATCCAGAGACAGACCCTCCATCAAGCGCCCCTGGATGGTCAGGGCCATCAAGCGCGGCCCAAAGAACACTATTATGGATTTTTTCAAAGGACCTTTGTTGCTATACTTATGAAAGGATGAGGATGATACTGTAAATTATTGAAGATGTGCCGCCCTGGATGGCTAGGTCCATCTAGCACGGCCCAAAGAACACTGTTATGGATTTTTTCAAAGGACCTTTGTTGCCATACTTATGAAAAGATGAGGATGATATTGTAAATTACTGAAGATCGAGGACTCATTTGAACATACCATTTACAATTTTCCCTATTTTCAGTTAAAAAAAATAAAAAATCAACAAATGAAAAGAGCGGAGTGCAGCAAAACGCGTCGGGCAAACACACTCCACAAAGATCGGAATCGAAAACAGCCAATCAGAAATCGATTCAGGATCTTCAGTGTCAAAAATGGGTCCTATCAATCGCTTTCACCACTTACCGATCCCACTTGACCGGCCAATCGAATTCTCTTCTCCAGAAAAATTATAATTTACTGATGCCCTTTGTTCTGTTCTACTTCGAACACCCCAAATTATGGATATTGATAGGTAGTCCGTCGGCTAACAGTTAGTCAATGGAAGCATCGTACATTTTGTGTGGCGGCGTTTCCACCCTGGCATTGAAGTCTCCGGGTAGCCTGAGCCTTCGCTTGCGTCCCAATGAAATGATTTCTCTGTACAGCTACAGCCGCAATAATGGGGTATTCTTTAGTTCCCGAATCCCACGTCGAATTTTGGCCGGCAGAAGCAGTGGCGCAGAGGCTGTAAGTACGAAGAGAAGAAGCCGCGAGACTAGAGAAGATAGTGGTGCGGCGAGCAAGAAAAGCTTCAAGAGGGTAGCGGAGTCTACAGAATCCGGTAGACAATTGGGTGCCCAAAAAAATGGGCCGTCGAGCGTGCGTGCTCTGTATCAGAACGGAGACCCATTAGGGAGGAGGGATTTGGGTAAAGGAGTGGTGCAATGGATATGCCAGGGCATGAAAGCAATGGCTTCGGATTTTGCCATGGCGGATATGCAGGGGGAATTTTCGGAGCTCAAACAGCGAATGGGGCCGGGTTTGACATTTGTGATTCAGGCTCAGCCTTACCTCAATGCCATCCCCATGCCCCTTGGCCTCGAGGCCATATGCCTCAAGGCTTGCACTCATTATCCTACCCTTTTTGACAATTTCCAGAGAGAGCTCAGAGATGTTCTCCAGGATCTCCAGCAGAAGTCATTGATTTCGAATTGGCGTGAAACTGAGTCATGGAAGCTGCTCAAGGAACTTGCCAATTCAGGTATCCGTTATCCTCTCTCTCTC
>NW_019242290.1:147023-148865 GCF_002742605.1 Olea europaea var. sylvestris | reverse complement strand
GTCTGGGAAGAATCAAGATCATCAAATACTGGTTAATGCAAACCGTTTTATTCATTTTAAAGTAGGAAGTGAGCAGAACTACTCTTATACAGTTAACGGCAAGTTAAGGGACGGTTCATTTTTTTTTGGATGTGTAGTACAATGATCTTCAATTAATATAATGATTAATGTGAGGGAACCAACTATTTATTTTGACTGAGAAAGCAAAATCCAACCGGAGCACCAAAATGATTGGTGTTTTCAGGTGGTTAATGTAGAATTTGGACACCAAGAGGAGCAGTTGTAGAGTAGTCCCATCAAAGCAACTGGTCAGAATTCCAAACAGAGTGCCATGTTTATTATAAAAAATTCTTTGGTTTTCTGCCTTGCATTTTGTGCTCCTTATCCTCAAACAAAACTTTTAGTAGGCTAAAAAAATTACTATTACCTGCCACTGGTTTGTTGTTGCTTTCCTCTTTCTTTATTACCTCTTTGGCAGCCATGCGATGAATTAGATACAAGGAGACTAAGGATTGATTTCTGATATAGGACAGTTCACAGAGATAATTAGCAAATGTTTAGGACTGATTGCAGATAATTGAAAACAGAGCCGAATTTGAGGCAGAGATCTGTAGCTTAGGGCTTGTGTTCTCAACATGTTATATTAGAGAGAACTGATTAAGCTTCTACTTCCGGTGAAAAAAGCTATTTATAATATTAACTAAGAAAGCTCTCCCATAATTTGGCTCCTTGTAGTTTTACCAACTTAATTTGAAGTCGGAACTGCTGAAGACATCTTTTCTTCCACTTCTATCTTTATACTCATCTTAATTATTTAGAAGAATTAAACAAGTTACAAGATTCTTAAACTAAATCCACAGATTTAAAAGAAGTTATGCTTTTATAGGAACTAGCAAACATCATAGTCATGGTAGTTGCTTAAATTTTTATTGTTTGCAGGAGTTAGCCCCACAGCCATCGTTGTGCAGTCTCCTTATGTTGCTCAAGTGCAACTCTTAAGAGATAGGATTGAAGAGTTTCCAGTAACCTCTGGCGTCGAGGTGACAACTATTGATAGCTTTCAAGGCCGTGAAGCAGATGCCATGATTATATCCATGGTAAGCTATTCAAATAGGATTGAATTACATAAAAGATTAAGGGCTGAATGATGCATGTCTTATTTTTACTTGATCTTTATTTTAATGGAGCTACGTGTAGCTTTTAACTTTTTTACACTTTATCCGCATATACTAAAAAATCTTCAAAAAATTCCCTTTTTTTTTTTTTTTAATTTACTAGTATACTGCTCATATTTAGAAGTGCTCAAGTTTCTTATACTCTCTTATCCCACCCCCACCCCCACGGTTGATTAGCACAGTGGTTTAGTTTGTCCAATATAGTTATATGAAATATTCATTTTTCAAACACTGGAAAGTCGTGATTGTTCCTGTGAAACCCATCCCACATCTGATGTTTGCCTTTGTATCAAAAACTTTCCCCCTGAAGGTGCATATATGCTTAACTTGATGATCTTCTCCCAACTAATGTGGTCAGCTGCGATACTCATTTTTCTTCTAGTCAATTAGAATAGCAGCAATCCTTTCCTTCCATTATGCTTGTTCTATTGTGATTTCTCTTATTGTTGACCTTTTTCACCAGTTTGTCTAAACCATTGTTTTTTTAGTTATTTGGCAATCATAAATTGCTACTTTTTGCTTTCTATTTGGTTGACTGCTCTTCCGTGGTCCAAAAGGAACCTACTATGCCAATTTCCTTTTTACTAAAATAATTATAATTACATCTATTAATTTAAGTCCTCTCACGTGTAACTTGTGCTATTATATGATTATTGTGCCCGCAAAT
>NW_019242290.1:142702-144606 GCF_002742605.1 Olea europaea var. sylvestris | reverse complement strand
GTTATTCATAATAGGTTTTGTTGGATACATTTTCAAATCAAGGGACAGGTTTTGTAAGAGTTTCTTGCAAATTGCAATGCTATCAGAAAAACTATACTAGTACATTGCAATTTGATGTCTTCCAGGATGGCCCCCTAATTCCGACTGAGTCTTGAAATTTCATATTAAAAGAACAGCCTTGTTAAGAAGTTTACGTCAAATTCTTGTATTGTATTTAAAAGACGTTTGATTATACATTAAAAAACACATTTTAGAAAATGTGACTTGCAATAATGATAGCAATTGTGAAAATTCTTTATTTGTTCAACAATTCTGCTAAGGGTTTTGGGAACTCGAGGAACAATTATTGTGCAAGATTCGTCTATGGTCACATATACGAAACAAGTATGTGGTGATTCAAAATTGGAATCCTTGCTCATACCAGGCCACGGGTTTTTTCCTTCATTTTTTTGAAATTAAAATAGAGAAAAAAGAAAACAATAAAATTTATTAATACAACTGTTGTAATATACATTATATGGTACTATACATTAATCACAACTTGCATTAAATATCTCTAACCTTTATTGGCATACATATTTTTCCAACATTTTTTTATCGTATTTTTATCATCAATCTTCTATTAATTTGTATATCTTGCCCTTAATAATGTTTTTCGTCCAATTTTTTTTTAAATAAGCAAAAATAATAATAATAACAAATATCAAATTGCGATTGAATATTTTTACTTTATTTAAAGCACTCTTAACAGAATTTTGAATGAAGATCATCATTAGGACCAATATAATTGAGAATATAAAAGAGGAGTTAGAGGACATAAGTTTTACATTAAGTAATAATTAAAAAAAATAAAAACAATTAAAATGGGATGCATTTAAATACAAAATGCTCCCAAATCCTAATAGTCATTTTCAGTCTCTCACAAAATGAGCTTAAATATTCAGCCAAGCCTTTGATGGCCTGTTTAATGTAAAGTTTTCGAGAATAAATTTCGTTAAAAGCGATTTTTTTTTTTTTGGAAAATGTGTGATTAAAAGTAAGGAAAAATTATGAGGATGCACGTGTTTCCTATGAGGGTGCACGTGCAAAATTATTTGATTGGGAGAATATATACGTGAAAATGATTTGGGAAAAAATGAATTTTTAAAACATATACCAAACAGGGACTTTTCTTATTGAGATGCGTCTTTTATACTCATTAATTAAATTAATATGATGCAGAAAGACTGGTCTGAATTCAACTCCCTTGACTGCTCTAGAGTTGAGCTCCGCCAGAGTTTCTATAACATGAGAACTGGACAAGAAGAAGATACAAAGAAATAATGAATAACTTTTACACATAAAAGGCATAGCAATCCACTGAAATGGACTTATCCATCCAAAATTGATAAAAATAGTCAGAAATGGTGCTAATGAAATAAGTTCGGGATAAAGAAGAAAGGGCAACATGTGAGATGCACGATTTTCGAAGGCCCGTCGAGGTTCAAATTCTCAGCAAGTGATTATCAACACAATATTTCATCTTTGTTCAATCTTTGTCCACAGTGACAATCTGAGATTTCTTAAAAAACTAAGAATACCAGCAAGACAATATAGATTAAGAGGCTTAAATCCATACAGTTGATCATATCAGTTGGTGATGATGATCATGATGACGATGCTTCAGCTGGAGTCCTCGTAGTCATCTGATCAACAGCATGCACTGTGTTCTGGAGCTCTTCCCATATGGCCTTGTACACCATCCTCTGCCTATTCACAGCAGATTTCCCCTCAAAACTTGAAGATATAACATCTATGCTGCAAATGAAATTAATATATCCACCATCAGAACAACATATATCTAGCGGCATTATTCAACCGACATGGGTACACTCTGATGACAAAGGAAACTCACCTAACATGCC
>NW_019242290.1:106126-139612 GCF_002742605.1 Olea europaea var. sylvestris | reverse complement strand
TCCAATCCCATTGTTTAGACTTTTGACAATAATTGTCATCATCATCATCATCGTCTCATCCAAATGGAATGATTGGTCCATCTGTTCTAGGTGGATGAGTAGATTTGACATAATAATCAAATTTATCGGAGGGTTCTCCAAGTAATTCTATAAAAGGTTCCTTATTTTCAAATGGGGTAATTAGTACAAAACGTCCCTACCTTTCAAGTGTATTGTGGAAAACATTTCTATCTTTCATTTTTTGGCACAAAACGTCCCTACCTTTCACTTTTTTGGCGCTGAACGTCATTTTCATCAATTTTTGATGATTTTACCCTCCATTCAAATAAAACAAAAAGAAAGGAAAGGAAAAAAACAAAAAATTAATTGCAACCATATTGCCAAAATTTCTAAAAATTGCAAATAGTAACTTGATAATTACCATATTAAATAAATTGAAAAAAAAATCAAAAAATTAAGAAAAAATTTTTAAAAATGGGCTGTCTTCTTCACCACACCACACCCTACCCCACCATACAAAATCTCTCTCCACAGCAAATCCTCCAAATCCGAAAAGGTTGAGATTGTTAAAACAAATCCATTTTTGTTACCTAATCGTCGACCTTTTGGGATCCCTTAATCAAACCAACTCGAGTCTCATTGAGAAAGGCAGCTAAAACTATCTACTCTGGGCAGCCGATGTGCTTAACTTCACCTCACAGCGAGACAATCATAAAATCATCAAACAAAAAACTAGATTCTGCCTGTAGTGACCAAACTTACACCGCTTTTTATAGATTTTTTTTCATTTTTAGAGTTGATGTTATGCAATTTTACACTTCGTGCTTGTCATATTCGTCGTCTACTCTCGACTCTACAAATGTTGCCCTACATTCGCTATGAAATTGCTGCTAATAATCTATTTTCCCGTTTCAGAATTAGCTATCTGGAAATTTTCAAAGTAGTGGAGCTAACTTGTGGTAAGCATCAAGAAGAATTGGTATCCTCACCGTCCCTTGAAGAAATCGTACATTACGACTTGTGGGTGCGTGACTATGCCGCCAATTTGCAGCCCTCGACTGGTTTAAGTCCTGCTCTTGTATGAGCTGTTGTGTAGAGAGATTTTGTATGGTGGGGTGGGGTGTCCTGGGGAAGACAACCAAATTTTTTAATTTTTTTCTTAATTTTTTCAATTTATTTAATATAGTAATTATGAAGTTACCATTTGCAATTTTTAGAAAAATTGGGAATGTGGTTGCAATTAGTTTTTTATTTTTTTCCTTTCCTTTCTTTTTGTTTTATTTGAATGGAGGGTAAAATTGTCAAAAATTGATGAAAATGACGTTTAGCGCCAAAAAAGTGGAAGGTAGGGACGTTTTGTGGCTAAAAATGAAAAGTATGGATGTTTTCCACAATACACTTGAAAGGTAGGAACGCTTTGTGCCAATTACCCTTTCAAATGCCCTGTGAAATCTTTGTTAAGTTTTCCGCAATCTTCTTTTCCTTGTAGCAGTAGGCTCATCATTAAATTCAATGCTCAAACAATTGCTGCAAGAACAGACATTCCAGAAATATTGGCTAGAATCATCAATTCTAGCATATATAGGTTTTCCATCTGAAACAAAGGCATAAATAAGGATATTTTCTATGAATGTGAAATGGTTTGGAAAACGCTGTGATCATTTTGAAGTTTGGTCCTTTTTAAAATAGATCTCAACAGATCTATTAGATTTCTTTTCCAAAAATAGTGTTTGAGTGGATTGCATAGGGGCAGATTCTTTGGCTGATTTATGTGACTGTTCGTAACTTGTAATCCAGGACTCAAAAATAAGTTTAGCAAATTCAGCCTTGGGATTTGTCTTGGAACATAGGTGCAGCAAGGAACATGTTCAGTGTCCATTTGAAGAAGTAGAGCATCTTCTGTCCCTTGGAGGATAGCGAAATCTAAGAATGATTTTGGATTTTGTAAAGTATCTAGTAATGAAGAGTCAGTGCATATATGACTTAAGATAGTACAAATTTGGACTTTTAAAGCATAAAGGATTTGCGGATCTGAAATAGGCATGTTGAAGTTTGGAATTTGAAAACATGGTTATAAGGACAATTCCTGCATTTAGAATGGTTGTGTAGTTCCTATGCACGCATGTTGGCATTTTGCAAATCTTGTGTCAAGTTAGGGGCAATTTTTGAATTTGTAATCGAAATTAATGATTTTATTTTGATTGAATTAAAAAAAAAGAAGTAAAATTTTAATCACTTTTAATTTTACATGAACAGAGGAATTATCTCTAGTTATTTTCGATTGCTCAACTCTTGGAATTAATAATATCACAATAAGACCATTGGTAGGTTCTTGATTTTTTGGACGAGCATTGGTTATTTATATTCATTTTCTTTATCTTTGCGTCGTTGATACTCCAGTTAAAATTATACTTAACTTATGTACATACTAAACAAAATATATATTTTTATCTCTCCTTTTCAAATAAATATTTTTCAATAAAATAATATTACACATAAATCCAAAAACATTATTTTTTTTTAATCATACATTCTCTATCAATTTACTATTTTAAAATATAATCTTAACAAAAAAAAATGAAACTTATACAAACGCTAAACAAATTTTGTTAAAAATGAGGTCGAAAAACTGACTTTCCATGTAGCACGTCGCAAGCGCCCCCTATTGGAGGGGTTTTGGATACCTTTATGTACATGATTATGTATCCCAAAAATAATTATAATCTTTATATCAGACATTCTTGTATAACAATTGTTACAATTAAAGTGAGTAAGGGAAAAGAATATGGAACATATTTATCTATTTCCATTTATTTCTTTTTTCGTAAGTTAAAATTCAATATTCGAAAAAACTGTATTAGTCAAACTTGCTTTTATACTGCACCCAGTCAAGTTGGTAAAAAGTTACAATATTCTATATGGGGTAATTGGAGCAAAACATACCTACCTTTCATACTTATTATGGAAAATGTCTATACCTTTCATTGTTTGACATTTTTGCCCTTATTTCCTGTGCTAAATATCACTTTTACCATTTTGACATAAAATGACCAAAACACCCTTCTATTTAAAAAAAAAAGAAAATAAAAAAAAATACAACTATAAGTCCAAACTTTTCATATGTGCAAATCAGCCCAAAATTGAAAAAAAAAAAATAAATTATAAATGAGATTTCAAATTAAATTTAAAAATATATTTTTTAAACTTATTTAGAGCTTATTTGCATAAATTCTTTAAGAATAGATTTATTTTTTATTTTTTGAAAATATGTAGTTAAAAGGTAAAAATGAGACTACGTATAAAATTATTTTATTAAAAGAATATACATTAAAATCGAGTTTGAAAAAAAAGAGAGTTTTAAATAAAAAATGGGCTTAGTCAATGAGTTACATTCATATACTTTAAATTTTAGAACTACATGTTTTGATAGAAGATTTAACATGTATCAATAAAATTGATGTATAATTGAAATGTCGTGGATTCATAAAATATTTTTTTAGAATCACATTTGAGCGGTTAAAACTTGACACAAAATTTTAGCAAATTTTATCAAATATGCATTTTTTTTTTTTAGCTCTATCGTAAAATTTTTACTATTTATAATAAAAAAAATAAAATAAAGTTAGAGTTAAAAGGGAACAATTTGGAACATTTGAGCTGAATGCCCTTTTTCCCCTCACTGAACTGCACTTCTATTCTTAAAGACTTGTAATTATTTAACTATATGGATACAACAACGACGGAAAAAATATTTTAGGAGCAATTTGAAATATCAATTGAACTTTAGTGACCAAAATTGGTACTTTTATTCTTTATCTCTAACAGTAAAATAATTCTACTTAGCAAACCTAAAGCTGATTTACAGCATATCCTCTAATATTATTTTAATTTTAACTTGTAAGAGGTGAAAAAAATCTGAAATCGCCTTCTCGAAGAAGCAACAGTGGCTGTTGAAATCTCTGTTTTTCTCTCACATTTTTCAATCTACGTTTATCGACTTCTGATTAGTAGCAGCAGGGATTGTGATACCGAGCCATTGCCCTATTCAGAATTTGATCTTTGTCTTCTTCTTTTCTCTGAATCTTTTTGTTTGTTTTCTATTTTTTTAATTGTTCGTATTGGAGAGCAGATAATCGGTTGTTTTATACGGCATCGTTCATCACGGCGGTATTTATGTAGGAAAACTCGAAATTATCCTTTTGATGTATCTGATTATGTCAAAGTTCGTTTCTTTTTGTGAGTTCTGAGTGGGTGAAGAGATGGGACTGCAATCTTCTGGTAAATTCATTGAATTTTCCGGAGGATTCTACCATCTCTGCTAGCGGCAATCCAATTGCTGAATTTTGTCCCTTGAGCTCTGAGGTCTTTTTTATTTCTAATTGTTTATTTTATCACATTTAACACACGTAGAGCTGTGGTGGGTAGGGGTTTAGTGGGAGGAGGGGTGGTGATGGATGCGGTTAACAGTAGTAGCAAGGAAGGTGACTCCCAGCCATTGGAACAGGCAGTGGATGAGAGTTCAACATCATTTTCGTCAGCATCAGTGCTGATGCCATGGCGTCCTAGGCAGCTTGCATTTGGTCCTTATTCGCCTTCTGTAAACACTGATACAAGGCCCCAATCTTTGAGAGTTGTTGTTAGAAGGCCTGTAAGTGATCTTTTTTTTTTTTTAAATTAATTTAATTTTCTGCATATTCAAATTATTTATTGTTGTTTCTAGATGAGCACGCCAGAACGTTAGCACTATAAATTACTAATAAGCACAACTACTTTGAAGTTTTTTTTACTAGTTTTAAGAGTTATTGCGTTCATATTGCATGTCCTGTGTTTGTATACAGTGTTCATTTGTTGTTCTTCCTTCCTTCTCAATGAGATTTTGATTTACTGAAAATAATTTAAGAGGCCTTAAAATGTTACCGCATTGAACTGTTGTTGGTTCTTATTCCGTTAACATTTTCTCTCTATTATTGAGACTGTTATGTTCAAGTGTTTTCATTTGGACAAAAGATTGTAAACGTGAGATCCTTGTATCTAATTTGTAAGTCATATTTTCATGTATAATTCATATGTATATATTTCCGTTATCTCTAGTACAATCAGCTTTATTTGAAAATCTTGCATTCCTTACAAAATCAAGGTGTTTCTGGCTTCTCGTAAAAAGAATGACGCTTGTGTCTAAAGGAGATATCGCTATCTTTTCCATTCCCTTCATAGTATCTGTTATGTAGAAACAAAATGTTGCATTACTAATAGAATAAGATATTTCATTGGCTAGTGGACCATACATCATAGAGATATGCTTGTCGTGTCTAAAGGAGATGTCATTTCTTTTTTCCTTTACCCTTCAATATATGTTTTAATCCATTTGTTTCACAGCGTGACGCTGACATTGCTAGATATTTATAGTTTAAGCTTGTATTGGAAGTGGTTTTGATTGTTTAGCCCAAGGAGCTGTAATGTATTATTGATAATCCGACTAGGTTTGATCTAGGTAAGATGGGGGTGTTGGTGCAAAAATTGGTGTTTTCGCTTTCTTTTGGGTGATTTGGACAAAAAGAAATTGGATTTCCCAAGGGAAGGAGAAAAGTAGTTAATTTATGTGAAGAGGCATTTTTTTCAGGATCTATATGAGTTTCTATTGTTAAGGAGTTCAAGGGTTTTTCCTTTTATTTTAGTCATTCTAGAGTGGAAAGACATGTTTTGTTCTTGGCTTCTCTTTATCGTTTTGTTAATAAAGGATCGTCCTCTTGATGGAATGTAATTTTGTACTTGAATAATACACAAATAATTAAAGACATGTTGTGTTCTTGGCTTCTCGTCATCATTTTGCTACTAAAGGATTGTTCTCTTGATGGAATGTAATTTTGTACTTGAATAATAAACAATTAATTTTTTTTCTTGTAGAAAATGATGGTTCTTGTTCACGAACAATCACAGTCTTCACCGAGGTTACGTTTGGTGGCGTGATTTAGACCCTTGCAATTTGAATATTGTCAAAGACAAACTCAAATATGAAGTCAAGCTAGTATATTTCGAAGTTCTTATCGTGATCAATGTAGAGATTTAGCAGTGCAAAGTAGAATTTCATGTTTCTTTATTCGTTTTAGAATAGACCTTCTCTTCCTCCAGTTTTCCTATACTGCTCTCTATGTGAAGTAACATCCCAAAGTTAAAACGCCATCCCACCATTCTGCTTCTCAATAGACATTTGGGTGTTAAAGAAACTGACATCCAGTGGGAGGAAAAAAAAAAGAAAAAAGAAAAAGAAAAAGATAAACTTTTGAAATATGGGATTCAAATACTGATATTGTGCTGTCATTTTTTTAGTAGAGTTGATCATTATGACAATTTGAGATTGTGTAGTGATTTCCCTAACCCCTGCAAGGGAAAAATGCTCCTTTTCTCCTTGTCTTCTTATTTTCTTCACCTTCCTATTGGTTCTATGTTTCTTTTAGAATTTCAAAGTTTCTACTCCGTAGTTCATAACTTTTCTTCTTTATGAATAATAAAAGGCCCTAAGGTTGTCCTGCACATTAAAGTTGATTGACCTTGATCTCAATGAGTTAGATAGTCTGACGAGCGTTTAATATTTTTAGTAGTTAATGAAGACTTGTTCAGTTGGAGATGGCAGCTGATAAAGTGGAATTTAAAAAAAAAAAAAAAAAAAAACTATTTAGGTACGTAGCTGACTCCTGTAAGATGAAATAAGAGTGAACAAAGATTTAGCACTAAACAAGTTTGCAAGGATAGTCTGCATAAGCTGTGGTCTTGACCTTATTCAATTGTCGAAGCTCTGAGTGGATAAAAGATTTATGTTTTTATTACTTTCATAGCCTAATAATAGCATGTAGAAGCTGTTGCAGACATCCGTGTACTGTTCAGCAAATAAAAATACAGTTGTGCTATAATCTTCAGTGATTCTGTATGTTTCATAAATGTAAAACGTGATTTCATAGACAGACTAGAGTTTTGAAATCTCACAGGTCTTTGTTTCAGCTCTTTTAATTATGATTTTGTAATATGAATTGAAAAATAAATATTATTGTCTCATTCTATTTATAATTCCTTTTTGGTTTATTTCCTCTATTAACTTACTGTGCTCTGACTCAAATTTGTTATCTTCCAACTGTATCACAGCTTTTAGTTGGATCAAATTCTCAGAGACAAGTGTATATTGTGGAAATATTTTGTCATAAAATGAAAAATTACTCCTTAAGAATTTTGTGGCTTTTCAATTTTATGGCATCTGATTTGTATCCTGAAAATTTTTTCCATTCAATAGAAAAAATGTTTATGCAAATCTGTTTCTACTCTTATTTCCTTATTTCGCATTTGTACCAGTTATGCTTGGTAATTGGTAAAGTAACGCAGTAGATTTGAGTAGGGAGAACAAGTGGTGGTATCAACAAATTCAATGGAGTCAATGAAGTCTATTTATTAATTATCTTTTACTTTGGTCGAAAAGATATTTGATTGTTGATGAGTGAGTGGATTGCTGAATGAATGTATTTTGGTAAATACATAATATGGTCTTAATTGCTAGTGTGTAGAAATATTTGATAGCCACAAGTACAGCAGATGGTACAACTTATTTGACATGCCAGTTTTCTGAACCCGGATACTCTGTGAAATGAAAATTTGAACTAGTGGATCCCCTCCTTGACATGTTTATTTTCATATTGCAGTTGGTGGCACGATTGACTAAGGACATTGTTGAGATATATCAAATATGCAACCCTCAATTTGGTTATTCAGAAGAATTTATTCCGAAGAGGTTCCTGACGTCTCCATCCACTGGGGTGTTGAATGATGGCTGTGATAATGCGAACTCAGACCTGATTCTTACTGTAAATTTACCGTTGGTTAATTTAGAGACACAGCGAAGGTTGATTTTGTTTAATTACTCTCCTTTTATTGATTATAGCATACTTCACGTCTTCTTCATATTAATTTGGTAGGAAAATGTTTCTTATCACTGGTGATCATGAGAGTATGATGAGGGATGTGTCATTGTCATAAACAGCCAGTTGGGGATGGGAAATGCATTACTTAATGGTTGCTAATTATAGATGTAATAATTATAAAGAGAGGTAGATCTCCTAAATACAGACTTCTTTCATGTTCTTTATCTTTTGTGTTTCAGCTTGGATATCCAAAATGGTGCTTAGACTCTGGTGCCAGTGTCAAATACACTATCTTAATTTGGACACTTGGATTATTATAGAGGATCATATCCTTTATGAATAGGACAAAAATGAGTGCATTTCTTTTTTGAGGTATAGTAAATATTAATTATACAATGAAAAAGTTTGACAGGAGACATGTCTTGTTATTTCCTTGGTAAATTGTACTTTTGCCAACTGCTTCAGAATTGTATCATATGTAGGAGAGTGACATCCGACTTGGAATGTTCACATGTCAAGGTTTGTGTTGTAGACAGGGACAACATGGTGACAGAAGAGTAGGAGCGACCTAGGTTATTTGTTATGCACGTGCAGGATGGAATGCTTTCACATAAATGGAAATATCTGTAACCACTGCCTTTTTTGCCATGGAATGGAGACTATATGAAACGAACTATTGCCTTCTAAGTAAAGGACCAAATATGATTGAGTCAAGATAGGAAGGTGAGAAATATATTTTTGTTCACAAATCTAATAAGCTATAGGGTTTAGGTTGGTTTGAACTTCTGGTATGTGTTTCTGTCTCTTCTTGAGAGTAGGCTGATATATTGTAGTTGAATTTGGGGATGCTGTTGCGCATATTTGTCTAGGAACTTCAGGATCTAAGTTTTGGTGGCACAAATTGAATGATTGTTTGATTGATTGGTGTAACTGAATATTTGGGTTGAGATGTGAATGCACAAGATTTGCTGATATAAGAGGCTAGCAAGCCCCGAAGGAGAGGCTGGCTGACCCGAATGAAGATATACGATAACCTTGAGTAGAATTTTTATTAGGTGGCAACTATCTTGCTACTTGAAGAATTACGGGGAATTGTCTTCTTGGATTTGTTCTGTTGTGGAAATTCTGGAAATTGTCTTTTATTTTATTGACGTGTTCTTTTGGTGAACAACTATAAATGTCGGCGTGGAGGACCCTTTTTTGAATGATAATGACCCTCGAAGAATTCAGTTTGCCATAGCAGGTGGGGTAAGATTTTGGGAAAAAAGGAAAATAAGGATTCAAAATGGTTGATCTCGCTTGATTGAGAAATAAGTGAGTTCCCTTTCTGTGATGTAGATAACTGCTGAAGGGTGATTTTCTAACACACCCTAGTAGTACAAGTTATTTATGTGATCTCTGGTTTTCTGAAGTTGCATCCCGTAAGCTTTATCAGACCTGCTATTTTGTTATTATGCTTGATGGATAAATACTCTCAGAAGGAATTGAGTTCGCAGATGACAAACAGACTGGGAGCTTCTAGTGTAACCAAATCTTTGTTTAAAAATACTTGCGAGGACAGATCTTTCACAGATAGAGAATGACTTAAGGTCCTAGCGTACAAGGTATAAAGGAATTAGAAAGACTTCCAATCAATTTGCCTTATTTGCATTGATTAAAAATTGAAGAGAGTTTCTTCTCTCATTTGCTTCTCCACTTCAGGTACATATATTCTGAATCTTCTAAATGGGGAGCTTCACGAGAGAATTGCTTTAGAGTGTCTTGGCACCATTCTTGTTTCTTTAATGGAGTGAGTGTTAAAGAATTAATTTAATACTTTTTGGTGACCTAGATATTCATTTTGGAGCTTAAAGAATCCTAGTTTTTGTTGTTCTTTTTATTCAAGTTTTTGGAATCAGTGTGATTGTTTGCTGGTTGTGCAATTAAGTATTTATTTTATTATAAAATAAATTTTATGTTGTGATACTAGTACTCTTTGTTGCCCTCGTTTTTGGGTAGAGAGATCAGGGAGAGGAAGGAAGTTGGAAATCTTAACATGCTTATTTCCTCTATGTTTGTGTTAAAGACGTGTTCTTTATTGACCTTCTACCCTTGTAGGATCTTCGTATCGTATATAATTTTTCTAAAATTTCGATTGCATCGAACCCATTCAATCATATACATTCCATTCTCATATTGTCTTCCTTCCACTCTTTACAGCTAAAAGATTAAAGAAAATATATGTTCTCCTACACTTTAGTATTTCTTCTTCAAATGTTACTTTTTCTTGTCTTCCTTCCCTTCTTTGGAAAATTTACAACGTTTCCGTTCAATGCATTTTTCTTTTTTCCAGATACATTATCAAGGATATGCTTGGCCATGGAACATTTGGGCAGGTTGCTAAGTGCTGGGTTGCTGAAACAAATAGCTTTGTTGCTGTTAAAATAATTAAGAATCTACCTGCTTACTATCAGCAAGCACTTGTTGAAGTTTCAATTTTAACAACAGTAAGGCCTGCTTCAGCTGGATTGTCATGTTCTTTGATTTGAATCACTACTGTATTTTCTTCAGTTATTTGTTTTTCCCTAGTTAAATAAGAAGTTTGATCCCGAAGATAAGAACCATATTGTTCGAATATATGATTATTTTGTGCATCAACGACACTTGTGCATCGCTTTTGAGCTGCTTGACACCAATCTGTAAGTTGTTTAAGTAGTAATAACTTTTCATATAAAATTATTTATATTTTTTGGGGTTGCATATTGTAACCATGCTTTCATTAATTGATATTTTCTCATTAGGTATGAGCTTATAAAGTTAAATCATTTTAGGGGACTGTCATTGAGCATTGTGCAGCTATTCTCAAAACAGGTTATTCATTGTTTTTTGCTTCAGATTATTGTTGTTTTAAGATAGGTGTTCCCTTCAATGGTCATGTATATTTGTAAGTGTTATAAAATGCTTTCTCCTCCATGTTCTAGATATTGCGTGGACTGGCTCTGATGAAAGATGCTGGCATAATTCATTGTGATTTAAAACCGGAAAACATTCTTTTATGTACAAGGTTAGCTACTCTGATGACCTTGGACAGTTAGACCTGGTATTTTGCATCTTGTTCTCTTTATTTGTAATAATTATTCCATAAATTGACAGTGTAAAGCCGGCAGAAATCAAGATTATAGACTTTGGATCAGCATGTATGGAAGATCGTACAGTTTATTCTTATATTCAGGTAACATACTGGTTTTGAATAAGACTTCAACTTTTTAATCTTTATATTGTTGATATGTTATCAATGATAAAGTTTCTTTGCAGAGTCGCTACTATAGATCTCCTGAGGTTCTTCTTGGATATCAGTATCCTTAAAATATTCGGTCAAGTATATATTTCTCTCTTTAAGCCCTTGATATTCCTGGATTGTTGCCACTCAGTGGGGTTAAACTACATGCATCCAGAAACTTTACTTCTGCACTCCCTTTAGTTTTTCTGGTGGTGCAGGGGTTATAATTACTCAAAACATGTTCTATGTTGTATATCATGCTTTGAGACTTTAACATAGCGCAGATATACTACGGCGATTGACATGTGGTCATTTGGGTGCATAGTCGCGGAATTGTTTCTAGGGCTTCCATTGTTCCCAGGAGCTTCGGAGTTTGATCTTCTAAGGAGAAAAAAAAAATAAATTATAAATGAGATTTCAAATTAAATTTAAAAATATATTTTTTAAACTTATTTAGAGCTTATTTGCATAAATTCTTT
Source organism: Olea europaea var. sylvestris (assembly GCF_002742605.1). NCBI lineage: Eukaryota > Viridiplantae > Streptophyta > Magnoliopsida > Lamiales > Oleaceae > Olea > Olea europaea. The sequence goes on along the minus strand of NW_019242290.1, from coordinate 127,970 downwards.
AAGAATAGATTTATTTTTTATTTTTTGAAAATATGTAGTTAAAAGGTAAAAATGAGACTACGTATAAAATTATTTTATTAAAAGAATATACATTAAAATCGAGTTTGAAAAAAAAGAGAGTTTTAAATAAAAAATGGGCTTAGTCAATGAGTTACATTCATATACTTTAAATTTTAGAACTACATGTTTTGATACAAGATTTAACATGTATCAATAAAATTGATGTATAATTGAAATGTCGTGGATTCATAAAATATTTTTTTAGAATCACATTTGAGCGGTTAAAACTTGACACAAAATTTTAGCAAATTTTATCAAATATGCATTTTTTTTTTTAGCTCTATCGTAAAATTTTTACTATTTATAATAAAAAAAATAAAATAAAGTTAGAGTTAAAAGGGAACAATTTGGAACATTTGAGCTGAATGCCCTTTTTCCCCTCACTGAACTGCACTTCTATTCTTAAAGACTTGTAATTATTTAACTATATGGATACAACAACGACGGAAAAAATATTTTAGGAGCAATTTGAAATATCAATTGAACCTTTAGTGACCAAAATTGGTACTTTTATTCTTTATCTCTAACAGTAAAATAATTCTACTTAGCAAACCTAAAGCTGATTTACAGCATATCCTCTAATATTATTTTAATTTTAACTTGTAAGAGGTGAAAAAAATCTGAAATCGCCTTCTCGAAGAAGCAACAGTGGCTGTTGAAATCTCTGTTTTTCTCTCACATTTTTCAATCTACGTTTATCGACTTCTGATTAGTAGCAGCAGGGATTGTGATACCGAGCCATTGCCCTATTCAGAATTTGATCTTTGTCTTCTTCTTTTCTCTGAATCTTTTTGTTTGTTTTCTATTTTTTTTTAATTGTTCGTATTGGAGAGCAGATAATCGGTTGTTTTATACGGCATCGTTCATCACGGCGGTATTTATGTAGGAAAACTCGAAATTATCCTTTTGATGTATCTGATTATGTCAAAGTTCGTTTCTTTTTGTGAGTTCTGAGTGGGTGAAGAGATGGGACTGCAATCTTCTGGTAAATTCATTGAATTTTCCGGAGGATTCTACCATCTCTGCTAGCGGCAATCCAATTGCTGAATTTTGTCCCTTGAGCTCTGAGGTCTTTTTTATTTCTAATTGTTTATTTTATCACATTTAACACACGTAGAGCTGTGGTGGGTAGGGGTTTAGTGGGAGGAGGGGTGGTGATGGATGCGGTTAACAGTAGTAGCAAGGAAGGTGACTCCCAGCCATTGGAACAGGCAGTGGATGAGAGTTCAACATCATTTTCGTCAGCATCAGTGCTGATGCCATGGCGTCCTAGGCAGCTTGCATTTGGTCCTTATTCGCCTTCTGTAAACACTGATACAAGGCCCCAATCTTTGAGAGTTGTTGTTAGAAGGCCTGTAAGTGATCTTTTTTTTTTTTTAAATTAATTTAATTTTCTGCATATTCAAATTATTTATTGTTGTTTCTAGATGAGCACGCCAGAACGTTAGCACTATAAATTACTAATAAGCACAACTACTTTGAAGTTGGCATGAGTAACCATGTGATTGACAAAGTATACCTAAAGTGCTATAGTATTTCACAAAAAATTTAATCGAAGCATTTGAGTAGTTTTAACTAAATACCAAAAACTCATAAGCCACATATCAGACTGAAAATGGTACAATTAAGCCCAGGGAAAGTTTCTTATCTTACAACAAATTCAAATTTGTATCATGAATTCTCTCAATTTATAAAATATCATTAACCAAATATAAATTGAAACTTCACATAAACGGTCATTAAGAGAAGAAAGACTTACTTTCAGAATGAGGAAAGGATTCAAGATCACGCATTTTAACTCTTCTGTAAGAAATTGCAGTCATTTCTTCATCTACCACAATACCTCTTTTCTGCCGACCATTGCCTAAATATCAAAACCAAGAACATCATCAATTAAAACAAAAAAGAGAGGAAAAACTAAACATTATTTATTAAACCCTCACTTTTGATTCAGATTTGGACATTGCCACAGATTGATTCTTAAACTCACATTCACTCTCAATAAATGCTCAAGAAAATTGACAAAAACTCTGAATTAAAATTTCAAGATAGTCAACCTGGACCTTTAAACAAAACCCAAAAAATTCAAATTCAAAACGGAATATTTAAATCCCTGATCAAGAAAAGATTTGAAAGCAAAATGTGGGTCTTTGAAACACAAAAAAATTAATGTTGCTTTGGTGGATTATAAAGGTGTACACATAAAAGAATACCAATTCATCTCTCGGAGACTTTAAGACTCGTCAATATTTTTTCTTTCATTTTTCTTTTTGAGAATAGGGAGACAATAAAAAGAAACAAAGAAAAAAGTTATTATAAAATTTTTAAATTAAATTGAAATAATTAAAATTAAATATAAATATTATTTAATTAAAATTGAAAAAAATTGCATATTTTAAAGTTTTTATGATGATCAGTGTAGGGATTTAGCAATGCAAAGTAGAATTTCACGTTTCTTTATTCCTTTTAGAATATACCTTCTCTTCCTCCAGTTTTCCTATACTGCTCTCTATGTGAAGTAACATCCCAAAGTTAAAACGCCATCCCACCATTCTGCTTCTCAATAGACATTTGGGTGTTAAAGAAACTGACATCCAGTGGGAGGAAAAAAAAAAAAAAAAGAAAAAGAAAAAGAAAAAGATAAACTTTTGAAATATGGGATTCAAATACTGATATTGTGCTGTCATTTTTTTAGTAGAGTTGATCATTATGACAATTTGAGATTGTGTAGTGATTTCCCTAACCCCTGCAAGGGAAAAATGCTCCTTTTCTCCTTGTCTTCTTATTTTCTTCACCTTCCTATTGGTTCTATGTTTCTTTTAGAATTTCAAAGTTTCTACTCCGTAGTTCATAACTTTTCTTCTTTATGAATAATAAAAGGCCCTAAGGTTGTCCTGCACATTAAAGTTGATTGACCTTGATCTCAATGAGTTAGATAGTCTGACGAGCGTTTAATATTTTTAGTAGTTAATGAAGACTTGTTCAGTTGGAGATGGCAGCTGATAAAGTGGAATTTAAAAAAAAAAAAAAAAAAAAATCTATTTAGGTACGTAGCTGACTCCTGTAAGATGAAATAAGAGTGAACAAAGATTTAGCACTAAACAAGTTTGCAAGGATAGTCTGCATAAGCTGTGGTCTTGACCTTATTCAATTGTCGAAGCTCTGAGTGGATAAAGATTTATGTTTTTATTACTTTCATAGCCTAATAATAGCATGTAGAAGCTGTTGCAGACATCCGTGTACTGTTCAGCAAATAAAAATACAGTTGTGCTATAATCTTCAGTGATTCTGTATGTTTCATAAATGTAAAACGTGATTTCATAGACAGACTAGAGTTTTGAAATCTCACAGGTCTTTGTTTCAGCTCTTTTAATTATGATTTTGTAATATGAATTGAAAAATAAATATTATTGTCTCATTCTATTTATAATTCCTTTTTGGTTTATTTCCTCTATTAACTTACTGTGCTCTGACTCAAATTTGTTATCTTCCAACTGTATCACAGCTTTTAGTTGGATCAAATTCTCAGAGACAAGTGTATATTGTGGAAATATTTTGTCATAAAATGAAAAATTACTCCTTAAGAATTTTGTGGCTTTTCAATTTTATGGCATCTGATTTGTATCCTGAAAATTTTTTCCATTCAATAGAAAAAATGTTTATGCAAATCTGTTTCTACTCTTATTTCCTTATTTCGCATTTGTACCAGTTATGCTTGGTAATTGGTAAAGTAACGCAGTAGATTTGAGTAGGGAGAACAAGTGGTGGTATCAACAAATTCAATGGAGTCAATGAAGTCTATTTATTAATTATCTTTTACTTTGGTCGAAAAGATATTTGATTGTTGATGAGTGAGTGGATTGCTGAATGAATGTATTTTGGTAAATACATAATATGGTCTTAATTGCTAGTGTGTAGAAATATTTGATAGCCACAAGTACAGCAGATGGTACAACTTATTTGACATGCCAGTTTTCTGAACCCGGATACTCTGTGAAATGAAAATTTGAACTAGTGGATCCCCTCCTTGACATGTTTATTTTCATATTGCAGTTGGTGGCACGATTGACTAAGGACATTGTTGAGATATATCAAATATGCAACCCTCAATTTGGTTATTCAGAAGAATTTATTCCGAAGAGGTTCCTGACGTCTCCATCCACTGGGGTGTTGAATGATGGCTGTGATAATGCGAACTCAGACCTGATTCTTACTGTAAATTTACCGTTGGTTAATTTAGAGACACAGCGAAGGTTGATTTTGTTTAATTACTGTCCTTTTATTGATTATAGCATACTTCACGTCTTCTTCATATTAATTTGGTAGGAAAATGTTTCTTATCACTGGTGATCATGAGAGTATGATGAGGGATGTGTCATTGTCATAAACAGCCAGTTGGGGATGGGAAATGCATTACTTAATGGTTGCTAATTATAGATGTAATAATTATAAAGAGAGGTAGATCTCCTAAATACAGACTTCTTTCATGTTCTTTATCTTTTGTGTTTCAGCTTGGATATCCAAAATGGTGCTTAGACTCTGGTGCCAGTGTCAAATACACTATCTTAATTTGGACACTTGGATTATTATAGAGGATCATATCCTTTATGAATAGGACAAAAATGAGTGCATTTCTTTTTTGAGGTATCGTAAATATTAATTATACAATGAAAAAGTTTGACAGGAGACATGTCTTGTTATTTCCTTGGTAAATTGTACTTTTGCCAACTGCTTCAGAATTGTATCATATGTAGGAGAGTGACATCCGACTTGGAATGTTCACATGTCAAGGTTTGTGTTGTAGACAGGGACAACATGGTGACAGAAGAGTAGGAGCGACCTAGGTTATTTGTTATGCACGTGCAGGATGGAATGCTTTCACATAAATGGAAATATCTGTAACCACTGCCTTTTTTGCCATGGAATGGAGACTATATGAAACGAACTATTGCCTTCTAAGTAAAGGACCAAATATGATTGAGTCAAGATAGGAAGGTGAGAAATATATTTTTGTTCACAAATCTAATAAGCTATAGGGTTTAGGTTGGTTTGAACTTCTGGTATGTGTTTCTGTCTCTTCTTGAGAGTAGGCTGATATATTGTAGTTGAATTTGGGGATGCTGTTGCGCATATTTGTCTAGGAACTTCAGGATCTAAGTTTTGGTGGCACAAATTGAATGATTGTTTGATTGATTGGTGTAACTGAATATTTGGGTTGAGATGTGAATGCACAAGATTTGCTGATATAAGAGGCTAGCAAGCCCCGAAGGAGAGGCTGGCTGACCCGAATGAAGATATACGATAACCTTGAGTAGAATTTTTATTAGGTGGCAACTATCTTGCTACTTGAAGAATTACGGGGAATTGTCTTCTTGGATTTGTTCTGTTGTGGAAATTCTGGAAATTGTCTTTTATTTTATTGACGTGTTCTTTTGGTGAACAACTATAAATGTCGGCGTGGAGGACCCTTTTTTGAATGATAATGACCCTCGAAGAATTCAGTTTGCCATAGCAGGTGGGGTAAGATTTTGGGAAAAAAGGAAAATAAGGATTCAAAATGGTTGATCTCGCTTGATTGAGAAATAAGTGAGTTCCCTTTCTGTGATGTAGATAACTGCTGAAGGGTGATTTTCTAACACACCCTAGTAGTACAAGTTATTTATGTGATCTCTGGTTTTCTGAAGTTGCATCCCGTAAGCTTTATCAGACCTGCTATTTTGTTATTATGCTTGATGGATAAATACTCTCAGAAGGAATTGAGTTCGCAGATGACAAACAGACTGGGAGCTTCTAGTATAACCAAATCTTTGTTTAAAAATACTTGCGAGGACAGATCTTTCACAGATAGAGAATGACTTAAGGTCCTAGCGTACAAGGTATAAAGGAATTAGAAAGACTTCCAATCAATTTGCCTTATTTGCATTGATTAAAAATTGAAGAGAGTTTCTTCTCTCATTTGCTTCTCCACTTCAGGTACATATATTCTGAATCTTCTAAATGGGGAGCTTCACGAGAGAATTGCTTTAGAGTGTCTTGGCACCATTCTTGTTTCTTTAATGGAGTGAGTGTTAAAGAATTAATTTAATACTTTTTGGTGACCTAGATATTCATTTTGGAGCTTAAAGAATCCTAGTTTTTGTTGTTCTTTTTATTCAAGTTTTTGGAATCAGTGTGATTGTTTGCTGGTTGTGCAATTAAGTATTTATTTTATTATAAAATAAATTTTATGTTGTGATACTAGTACTCTTTGTTGCCCTCGTTTTTGGGTAGAGAGATCAGGGAGAGGAAGGAAGTTGGAAATCTTAACATGCTTATTTCCTCTATGTTTGTGTTAAAGACGTGTTCTTTATTGACCTTCTACCCTTGTAGGATCTTCGTATCGTATATAATTTTTCTAAAATTTCGATTGCATCGAACCCATTCAATCATATACATTCCATTCTCATATTGTCTTCCTTCCACTCTTTACAGCTAAAAGATTAAAGAAAATATATGTTCTCCTACACTTTAGTATTTCTTCTTCAAATGTTACTTTTTCTTGTCTTCCTTCCCTTCTTTGGAAAATTTACAACGTTTCCGTTCAATGCATTTTTCTTTTTTCCAGATACATTATCAAGGATATGCTTGGCCATGGAACATTTGGGCAGGTTGCTAAGTGCTGGGTTGCTGAAACAAATAGCTTTGTTGCTGTTAAAATAATTAAGAATCTACCTGCTTACTATCAGCAAGCACTTGTTGAAGTTTCAATTTTAACAACAGTAAGGCCTGCTTCAGCTGGATTGTCATGTTCTTTGATTTGAATCACTACTGTATTTTCTTCAGTTATTTGTTTTTCCCTAGTTAAATAAGAAGTTTGATCCCGAAGATAAGAACCATATTGTTCGAATATATGATTATTTTGTGCATCAACGACACTTGTGCATCGCTTTTGAGCTGCTTGACACCAATCTGTAAGTTGTTTAAGTAGTAATAACTTTTCATATAAAATTATTTATATTTTTTGGGGTTGCATATTGTAACCATGCTTTCATTAATTGATATTTTCTCATTAGGTATGAGCTTATAAAGTTAAATCATTTTAGGGGACTGTCATTGAGCATTGTGCAGCTATTCTCAAAACAGGTTATTCATTGTTTTTTGCTTCAGATTATTGTTGTTTTAAGATAGGTGTTCCCTTCAATGGTCATGTATATTTGTAAGTGTTATAAAATGCTTTCTCCTCCATGTTCTAGATATTGCGTGGACTGGCTCTGATGAAAGATGCTGGCATAATTCATTGTGATTTAAAACCGGAAAACATTCTTTTATGTACAAGGTTAGCTACTCTGATGACCTTGGACAGTTAGACCTGGTATTTTGCATCTTGTTCTCTTTATTTGTAATAATTATTCCATAAATTGACAGTGTAAAGCCGGCAGAAATCAAGATTATAGACTTTGGATCAGCATGTATGGAAGATCGTACAGTTTATTCTTATATTCAGGTAACATACTGGTTTTGAATAAGACTTCAACTTTTTAATCTTTATATTGTTGATATGTTATCAATGATAAAGTTTCTTTGCAGAGTCGCTACTATAGATCTCCTGAGGTTCTTCTTGGATATCAGTATCCTTAAAATATTCGGTCAAGTATATATTTCTCTCTTTAAGCCCTTGATATTCCTGGATTGTTGCCACTCAGTGGGGTTAAACTACATGCATCCAGAAACTTTACTTCTGCACTCCCTTTAGTTTTTCTGGTGGTGCAGGGGTTATAATTACTCAAAACATGTTCTATGTTGTATATCATGCTTTGAGACTTTAACATAGCGCAGATATACTACGGCGATTGACATGTGGTCATTTGGGTGCATAGTCGCGGAATTGTTTCTAGGGCTTCCATTGTTCCCAGGAGCTTCGGAGTTTGATCTTCTAAGGAGAATGATTAAGATATTAGGGTAATGCAACTCTGTTTGCCTTGGAAATTTATTAACTCTACTGCTAGCTATCTAAATTTTCCTGATCTAGTGATACATTATTCTTCTTTTTTCCTCGGACTCCTTGTCTATATTATCATTTTGCAAGCAAGAGGTAAAAGCTAAATAATCTCATTTCGAAGTTGGTGTTATGAGTTTCTTGAAACCTTCATTCTACTATAAATAATGATGCGGAGCGGTTAGAAGAGAAGATCATAAACCAATTGGGAAAGAGGAAAAATAAGAGGGCCTATGAAAGCACACATAACTTTCAGCTTGAATGTTAGATTTTCGAGAGTGAGTACAATCTGGAAGCATTTTTCATTTTTCTACAGTTTCCAAGCAACATCCTCAAGGTCAAGTTCCATCATTTAGTCCGTTTTAGCATTTTTCTGCTTTGAGTCCATTTAAGGGTATTTTCATCATTTTTGCAGTTTCCTAGTTCCATCCGGATTTGTTTACCAAATTAGGGTTTCATTTTGACTCTTTAAATATGTGTTACGGGTTTGAAAGCCATATAGTCATTTTTTGATTAATAATATTTCATGTTTGAAATCCACTAGAGAACAAGACCCTTTTATTATTATTCATGTTTCCGTCATGCGTCAATAAGTGAAGAAAAGACGGAAAAAGAAGGGCTTTGTCAAGGGAGCTGATGTAGAAAATAAAAGTTCTGTTCGATTTGACGTTTTCATTTGTCTATATGATTCCTTTGTATTGCAATTCTTTGAAGACGCGTGAATTTAATGATCACTTTGATGGATGCTTATGAGTTGTTTGGGGGTAAGCAATCAATATGCATGGGGTTCCTCCGCTCTTTATGCTAAAACGAATTAAATACTTGTGGAAAGAAAGTAGTCAGTTAATATCTGGGGCTTATTGCATTTGGCATGTGGCGCTTTTCAATGGACATAAACATGTTAAATATCTAATTAGGAGTAATTCAGTTCGAGATTTTCCTGTTACTTATCCAGAAGTAGTGAAGATGTAATGTGAAAATAATTGTCGTTTGGGATGGAATGTGGATGGCTTGGACTTGGCTTAATGTTTTGAAGTCCATGCAACTTCTTGTCTTGAGATAAAAAAGGAATCAAAATATTTTAATGTTAGTATTGTATTCTGGAGGTAAATTAGCCGGACCTTCATTTCCATGGCATCAAAGATATTTCCTCCCTTAGTGCCATGTAAACATGCTATTAATAATTACTCAACTTCAGACTGGATATTCATGGGATTTTAAGCTTCACATGATTGTAGAACGTTGTATGGATTACAAATTGAAGATTAGCTTTAATGCCTCTATGCACAATATTTGTTTAATATGATAAGCATATTAAATTCACAACATGCATTGTTTCGCATACTCCTTTATATTGTTGTTATATAGTCCTCTTTAATGGCTTGGTCATCCCTGAAATTTGTAGGGGCCAACCTCCTGACAGTATGCTACGGAAGGCCAAAAGCACTAGCAAGTTCTTTAAATTCGTAGGGAGCATCAAGCATGAAGAGAGTGGCCAAATTCCTACAAGTAGTAGTAGCATGTACCAAGTCTTGTCAGAAGAAGAATATGAAGCTGTGAGTACTTCCCTTAAACTTTGAATAGAAATGCTTTTGTGTAATTGAGTACATGACCACGTATGGTAGATCGAGAGATTTTTATGTTTTCTCACCATATTCTCGCACAATTGGGTCTTCCCTCGAAATCTAAAATATAAAAATAAGGCATCCTTGAAATTTTCTAGGTTTTCTTTTCTTCTCCTATATATTCTCCAATTTAACAAATATTCAATCATATCGAGCCACAAGTTTGAATACTGATGCCCCAATGTACGTAGCAACTTCCCTGTGCAGGTAATTGAGACTATATGAAACGAACTATTGCCTTCTAAGTAAAGGACCAAATATGATTGAGTCAAGATAGGAAGGTGAGAAATATATTTTTGTTCACAAATCTAATAAGCTATAGGGTTTAGGTTGGTTTGAACTTCTGGTATGTGTTTCTGTCTCTTCTTGAGAGTAGGCTGATATATTGTAGTTGAATTTGGGGATGCTGTTGCGCATATTTGTCTAGGAACTTCAGGATCTAAGTTTTGGTGGCACAAATTGAATGATTGTTTGATTGATTGGTGTAACTGAATATTTGGGTTGAGATGTGAATGCACAAGATTTGCTGATATAAGAGGCTAGCAAGCCCCGAAGGAGAGGCTGGCTGACCCGAATGAAGATATACGATAACCTTGAGTAGAATTTTTATTAGGTGGCAACTATCTTGCTACTTGAAGAATTACGGGGAATTGTCTTCTTGGATTTGTTCTGTTGTGGAAATTCTGGAAATTGTCTTTTATTTTATTGACGTGTTCTTTTGGTGAACAACTATAAATGTCGGCGTGGAGGACCCTTTTTTGAATGATAATGACCCTCGAAGAATTCAGTTTGCCATAGCAGGTGGGGTAAGATTTTGGGAAAAAAGGAAAATAAGGATTCAAAATGGTTGATCTCGCTTGATTGAGAAATAAGTGAGTTCCCTTTCTGTGATGTAGATAACTGCTGAAGGGTGATTTTCTAACACACCCTAGTAGTACAAGTTATTTATGTGATCTCTGGTTTTCTGAAGTTGCATCCCGTAAGCTTTATCAGACCTGCTATTTTGTTATTATGCTTGATGGATAAATACTCTCAGAAGGAATTGAGTTCGCAGATGACAAACAGACTGGGAGCTTCTAGTGTAACCAAATCTTTGTTTAAAAATACTTGCGAGGACAGATCTTTCACAGATAGAGAATGACTTAAGGTCCTAGCGTACAAGGTATAAAGGAATTAGAAAGACTTCCAATCAATTTGCCTTATTTGCATTGATTAAAAATTGAAGAGAGTTTCTTCTCTCATTTGCTTCTCCACTTCAGGTACATATATTCTGAATCTTCTAAATGGGGAGCTTCACGAGAGAATTGCTTTAGAGTGTCTTGGCACCATTCTTGTTTCTTTAATGGAGTGAGTGTTAAAGAATTAATTTAATACTTTTTGGTGACCTAGATATTCATTTTGGAGCTTAAAGAATCCTAGTTTTTGTTGTTCTTTTTATTCAAGTTTTTGGAATCAGTGTGATTGTTTGCTGGTTGTGCAATTAAGTATTTATTTTATTATAAAATAAATTTTATGTTGTGATACTAGTACTCTTTGTTGCCCTCGTTTTTGGGTAGAGAGATCAGGGAGAGGAAGGAAGTTGGAAATCTTAACATGCTTATTTCCTCTATGTTTGTGTTAAAGACGTGTTCTTTATTGACCTTCTACCCTTGTAGGATCTTCGTATCGTATATAATTTTTCTAAAATTTCGATTGCATCGAACCCATTCAATCATATACATTCCATTCTCATATTGTCTTCCTTCCACTCTTTACAGCTAAAAGATTAAAGAAAATATATGTTCTCCTACACTTTAGTATTTCTTCTTCAAATGTTACTTTTTCTTGTCTTCCTTCCCTTCTTTGGAAAATTTACAACGTTTCCGTTCAATGCATTTTTCTTTTTTCCAGATACATTATCAAGGATATGCTTGGCCATGGAACATTTGGGCAGGTTGCTAAGTGCTGGGTTGCTGAAACAAATAGCTTTGTTGCTGTTAAAATAATTAAGAATCTACCTGCTTACTATCAGCAAGCACTTGTTGAAGTTTCAATTTTAACAACAGTAAGGCCTGCTTCAGCTGGATTGTCATGTTCTTTGATTTGAATCACTACTGTATTTTCTTCAGTTATTTGTTTTTCCCTAGTTAAATAAGAAGTTTGATCCCGAAGATAAGAACCATATTGTTCGAATATATGATTATTTTGTGCATCAACGACACTTGTGCATCGCTTTTGAGCTGCTTGACACCAATCTGTAAGTTGTTTAAGTAGTAATAACTTTTCATATAAAATTATTTATATTTTTTGGGGTTGCATATTGTAACCATGCTTTCATTAATTGATATTTTCTCATTAGGTATGAGCTTATAAAGTTAAATCATTTTAGGGGACTGTCATTGAGCATTGTGCAGCTATTCTCAAAACAGGTTATTCATTGTTTTTTGCTTCAGATTATTGTTGTTTTAAGATAGGTGTTCCCTTCAATGGTCATGTATATTTGTAAGTGTTATAAAATGCTTTCTCCTCCATGTTCTAGATATTGCGTGGACTGGCTCTGATGAAAGATGCTGGCATAATTCATTGTGATTTAAAACCGGAAAACATTCTTTTATGTACAAGGTTAGCTACTCTGATGACCTTGGACAGTTAGACCTGGTATTTTGCATCTTGTTCTCTTTATTTGTAATAATTATTCCATAAATTGACAGTGTAAAGCCGGCAGAAATCAAGATTATAGACTTTGGATCAGCATGTATGGAAGATCGTACAGTTTATTCTTATATTCAGGTAACATACTGGTTTTGAATAAGACTTCAACTTTTTAATCTTTATATTGTTGATATGTTATCAATGATAAAGTTTCTTTGCAGAGTCGCTACTATAGATCTCCTGAGGTTCTTCTTGGATATCAGTATCCTTAAAATATTCGGTCGAGTATATATTTCTCTCTTTAAGCCCTTGATATTCCTGGATTGTTGCCACTCAGTGGGGTTAAACTAGATGCATCCAGAAACTTTACTTCTGCACTCCCTTTAGTTTTTCTGGTGGTGCAGGGGTTATAATTACTCAAAACATGTTCTATGTTGTATATCATGCTTTGAGACTTTAACATAGCGCAGATATACTACGGCGATTGACATGTGGTCATTTGGGTGCATAGTCGCGGAATTGTTTCTAGGGCTTCCATTGTTCCCAGGAGCTTCGGAGTTTGATGCATCCAGAAACTTTACTTCTGCACTCCCTTTAGTTTTTCTGGTGGTGCAGGGGTTATAATTACTCAAAACATGTTCTATGTTGTATATCATGCTTTGAGACTTTAACATAGCGCAGATATACTACGGCGATTGACATGTGGTCATTTGGGTGCATAGTCGCGGAATTGTTTCTAGGGCTTCCATTGTTCCCAGGAGCTTCGGAGTTTGATCTTCTAAGGAGAATGATTAAGATATTAGGGTAATGCAACTCTGTTTGCCTTGGAAATTTATTAACTCTACTGCTAGCTATCTAAATTTTCCTGATCTAGTGATACATTATTCTTCTTTTTTCCTCGGACTCCTTGTCTATATTATCATTTTGCAAGCAAGAGGTAAAAGCTAAATAATCTCATTTCGAAGTTGGTGTTATGAGTTTCTTGAAACCTTCATTCTACTATAAATAATGATGCGGAGCGGTTAGAAGAGAAGATCATAAACCAATTGGGAAAGAGGAAAAATAAGAGGGCCTATGAAAGCACACATAACTTTCAGCTTGAATGTTAGATTTTCGAGAGTGAGTACAATCTGGAAGCATTTTTCATTTTTCTACAGTTTCCAAGCAACATCCTCAAGGTCAAGTTCCATCATTTAGTCCGTTTTAGCATTTTTCTGCTTTGAGTCCATTTAAGGGTATTTTCATCATTTTTGCAGTTTCCTAGTTCCATCCGGATTTGTTTACCAAATTAGGGTTTCATTTTGACTCTTTAAATATGTGTTACGGGTTTGAAAGCCATATAGTCATTTTTTGATTAATAATATTTCATGTTTGAAATCCACTAGAGAACAAGACCCTTTTATTATTATTCATGTTTCCGTCATGCGTCAATAAGTGAAGAAAAGACGGAAAAAGAAGGGCTTTGTCAAGGGAGCTGATGTAGAAAATAAAAGTTCTGTTCGATTTGACGTTTTCATTTGTCTATATGATTCCTTTGTATTGCAATTCTTTGAAGACGCGTGAATTTAATGATCACTTTGATGGATGCTTATGAGTTGTTTGGGGGTAAGCAATCAATATGCATGGGGTTCCTCCGCTCTTTATGCTAAAACGAATTAAATACTTGTGGAAAGAAAGTAGTCAGTTAATATCTGGGGCTTATTGCATTTGGCATGTGGCGCTTTTCAATGGACATAAACATGTTAAATATCTAATTAGGAGTAATTCAGTTCGAGATTTTCCTGTTACTTATCCAGAAGTAGTGAAGATGTAATGTGAAAATAATTGTCGTTTGGGATGGAATGTGGATGGCTTGGACTTGGCTTAATGTTTTGAAGTCCATGCAACTTCTTGTCTTGAGATAAATAAGGAATCAAAATATTTTAATGTTAGTATTGTATTCTGGAGGTAAATTAGCCGGACCTTCATTTCCATGGCATCAAAGATATTTCCTCCCTTAGTGCCATGTAAACATGCTATTAATAATTACTTAGTGCTTTTTAAATATGCTATTAATAATTATACTCAACTTCAGACTGGATATTCATGGGATTTTAAGCTTCACATGATTGTAGAACGTTGTATGGATTACAAATTGAAGATTAGCTTTAATGCCTCTATGCACAATATTTGTTTAATATGATAAGCATATTAAATTCACAACATGCATTGTTTCGCATACTCCTTTATATTGTTGTTATATAGTCCTCTTTAATGGCTTGGTCATCCCTGAAATTTGTAGGGGCCAACCTCCTGACAGTATGCTACGGAAGGCCAAAAGCACTAGCAAGTTCTTTAAATTCGTAGGGAGCATCAAGCATGAAGAGAGTGGCCAAATTCCTACAAGTAGTAGTAGCATGTACCAAGTCTTGTCAGAAGAAGAATATGAAGCTGTGAGTACTTCCCTTAAACTTTGAATAGAAATGCTTTTGTGTAATTGAGTACATGACCACGTATGGTAGATCGAGAGATTTTTATGTTTTCTCACCATATTCTCGCACAATTGGGTCTTCCCTTGAAATCTAAAATATAAAAATAAGGCATCCTTGAAATTTTCTAGGTTTTCTTTTCTTCTCCTATATATTCTCCAATTTAACAAATATTCAATTATATCGAGCCACAAGTTTGAATACTGATGCCCCAATGTACGTAGCAACTTCCCTGTGCAGGTAATTGAGTTGATTGGCCTTCTCTCTGCACAGGTCCAATTCCTTATGTTTTCCTAAAGTTGTCGTCACCAACTTTATCCTTATTTCTGATACTCAAAGTTGTTATTTCTTGACTGCTCTATTAGGGTCTATATAGTTGTTTACTTCTCTCTTTTTATCTTGTCTTGATGTTTATTTCAGAGGGAGTCAAAAAAACCATCAATTGGGAAGGAGTACTTTAGTCACATGAACCTTGAAGCTATTGTCACAAAGTACCCTTATAGGAAGAATTTGGCAGAGGAAGATATTGTTAAAGGTCAGATTTCATATTTCTTGAAAAAAATAAAATAAATTAAAGATGCTCAAGATCATAACGCTATTGTGTTGAAAATGTATGTTCATTTTTTGAAAAAAGGATTACTGACAATAAAGTTTATGATAAATTTTTCAGAAAGTCAAATACGATTAGCTCTGATTGATTTCTTAAGGGGGCTTGTTGAGTTTGATCCAGCAAAACGGTGGTCACCATTGCAGGTTATTGAACATTTTCCACCTATTGGAGTAATTAAATTAAATTTGAATTATGATGTGATGGTTGATTATTATTATTATTCAATATATTGATTGGTCCCTAAATCATCTTGTCTTAAAGTTTTTTTAATATCAAGTGCCACTTTTCTAATTATGAGAAATCTTTCTTGGAAGTGATAGAAATTTTGAAATATTGAACACAGAGCACTAGAGCTCATTTTAGTATAGCCTATACTATGAAGAAGGATTTGTGATGCAAAGATATACATTTAATATTCAAAATAGAGGACTAACATTTAGAAAACCTCGTTACCCGCTGCCCCAACATATAGAACACAATTGGAAGATTTGATTTTTCTTGTCATCAAATCCTGCACGAGGTTTTTTCCCCTTATTTAGGAGATTTAATCTAGTTTGCTTTTCTTTGTATAGGACAAATTATGGTAAATCTTTATAGTTCATATTGTAGGTATTCATGGGGAAGATTCTGGTAGGTACTAGGTAGATTCAACTTTCGTATATTGTTTACATGTAACCTTATAAAATCGGGTCTTTTACTTCTTTCACTTTGTAATAAAAAAGATTTCGTATACATGGCGTGCTTACCTTTTCAATATCATTGCACTATTAACAATTTTCTTGCATATATGTTGGTTTAAGTTTGTGTGGTGGTCAGGGTGAATTTATATGCTTCACGAGAATAAGCTACTTGTGACTAATGGGCTTGCTATGTTTGGTAAGTAATGTAATGGATAATATTTTTAAGGCATCCAGAGGGTGTATCTCCGTACAGAAAATGTATATTTCAGAGCTGCTGAGAGACAGCGCAAGATACTATAAAACCACTAAGTTTCTAATCCTCAAAGCTCTCTTCTCTACTCCTGAAAATTAAATTTCCAAGAGGGAAGTAAATTTCCCACTTTTAAGAGTAGACATGTTTGCTTTAGTTCCCTTCCTGGACCACATAATGAGGCTTCAAATGTAGATGAGCCCAGTGCCACATTTATTCTGTTAAAAAAAACTTTCCATGGCAAAACTATCATTAGTTTTAGAAGGGTTGTAAAGTTACTTATCGCGCTTTTCATATTTTTCTGGCTACTTGGCCAGGTGTGTGCAATTTATAACCGCAAAAATGTGAATGTGATGTTTGTTTAACTTCTGATATTTTTATATATTAATTTGAAAACCTAACTTTGTTAAAGGTTTCCAGTCTTTTAACAGGTGTCTCCTTAGAAACAAATTTTATTTACTTAAAAAAGGCTGTTTGGTAGAGGCTTCATCAATTTTGAAGTGGAACAAATTTTACATTTAAAGTGACTAATGATCTTCATGGCTGCATAAGATATGATTATTCTAGTTTTTGCTCTGCAGGCATCAAAACATCCTTTCGTGACTGGAGAACCTTTTACAAGTCCTTACAAACCTACTCCAGAGACTCCTCGTGTGGTGAGTAATATTTTGTTTGATCGACTTCTGATGTAGTTACTCTATGATGCTGCTATTCTTCCCTTCCTTTTTAGTCCCTAATTTATCTTGAAATTCTCGTTGTTGTGAGAAACAAGAGCTGCTGAAATTTTAAATTTTCCTTGTCTTATACGATTATACCTATGGAAGGGTGAAAATTTTGACTTCTAATGGTTCCATTTGATATACGCAATGGCATGTTAATGCTCTAAAAGTTGTGCATATGAATAGTTTCAGAAATAGGTGCTTTTGGCCTTCTTTTGTATTGCTTCCATTGCATGTCTCCTTATTTGTACTTTCTCCTTTTTAGCCCGTCTCTCAAAATGTCAAGGTGGACCATCATCCAGCTGGTGGGCATTGGTTTGCTGCTGGTCTCTCCCCTAATGTGAGCAAGCTACTTTCTTGATATTCTTCTGTTTCATTTAGATGGATGTTGTTAACGCTTGAGAGTAATCATCTTGCTGTACCTCATTATGTAGATTTCAGGCAGGAACCAAGTTATGATGCCAAATAGCCCGCATTATCATGTAATGTCATATGTGCATGCTGGTAGTTATGGTAGTCTGGGAAGCCATGGTAGCTACAATGATGGCATGGGGCTAGGAAGCAGTTATGGGAGCTATGGTGATAATAGTGATTTGCCTGCATTTTATTCTCCAGTGGGTCCATCTGGAATGAATATCTATGCACAAAATGGTGCGTCAATTCTTGGGAGTAGTCCTGATGCGAGGCGGATCATGCATTTACCACACGGGAATGGGGTTGGTTTCAGCCCTGGAACTTTTGTGCCCATGTCCCTCGGCTCTAGTCCTTCACAATTTACTCCTCCTAGCTCATATAGTCAGATTTCTGCTGGTTCACCTGGACATTATGGTCCTACTTCCCCTGTACGAGGCAATTGTCATGGATCACCTTTGAGAAAAGTTGCTGCTGGTAGCCATTATAACAGAAGAAAGAGCTGGGCATATCCTGGGAGTGTACAATCTCTAGATAACACGTCACCTTCTAGCTGCCAAGGGCGCATTTCAGATACCACCGTCTCTGGCCATGCTGAGGGAAACTCTCATGCCTTCAGTGTTCCATCACATTTACAGCCTAATTCAAATACGGCAGCCTGGAGGCTACAACAAGGAGGCAGTAGTATAACCCCTGGTTACTCTTCTCACAGTATTGTGAATTCCTCGACACTTGGTGCCCACATGCCACCTGCCAAAGGGCGTGGAAATGACAGGTCTGAAGCTAGTACCTCATTGCCTGATCCAGGAGATTGGGATCCCAATTACAGGTATAAGTCTTGGTTTGCAGTTGTTATAAGTTTGTTAGTACTTTTCATCTAACTAGATATCTTTCAGAACTTCCGTTAAGACATCTATACATCTATTAAGTAGACACTGGTGGTTATTTATATTGACTTGGTACGTATAAACATTGTTGGGCATAATTCCTATTATCTGATACAATACCAACCTTATATTTTTATGCTACGATATGGACGCTGTACGTCAATGCTGTTCCCAAGTTCTTGAAGCATTCGTGTTTTGCCATCTTATTAAGATGAAGTGAGATGTTAATTTCATGGAATGAAAATTTATAGATCTGATCCTTGATATTGAAGGTGCAGTGCTACGGCATAAGGGTAAAAATTGAGGCAGCATGCTGGTCGTGTAGTGCAGAAAAATATTCTTGCACAACGTGCTATTTTACTGGATAGAGAGAGGTGTGCCTTTTACTGGGGAATTTATTCCTATTTTGTTGTCACTATTGCTGGAGACATCAAATTTATCCCTCTATAACGCACAGTTATGATTATGTTCCCTTTCATTCCATCCATCCATAAAATTTCCACCTTGCAGGCATTCAAGGAAATGACCAGGTCATTGCATTTCCTACTAATACTTGTTGTAATGCTGAGGTCAACATTCATGTCCTAGATACCAAAATTACATGGAGTGAAGCTAGAGTCCTCAATTCTATGGAGAATAAACTCTTCTTCCCAAATGACCTTTTGTTATAAATCTTGGAAGGGCTATACCTCAACAACTAGCTCTTGAAGCTGGAGAGCCAAGTCTATATAAACCCCAATCCCAAAGTACTTATTTTCAATGTGGGATCTAAGTCTTAATACTTTGCAATGGGAACCATGACAACTGTAATGGACTTTTAAGAGAGTCATACAAAATTTGCTATTGTATTTGGAGAACCCAAGTTTATATAAACTCAACACCTAAATCCTATATTTTCAATGTGGATCTAAGTCCCACACCTTGCAGCGGGAACCATGGCAATCCACCATGCTCCCTATCCCATGACCACGATGGTAGGCTTTGCACAAGTGATTGCAACCAGTGACCTGCTTTGATATCATTGTTATAGATCTTGGGAGAGTCATACCTCAAAAGCTAACTGTTCAAGTTGGAGAGTCGAAGTCTATATGAACTCTATACCTAAAGCTCACACTATTGATGTGAGAAATCAAAATGCCTTTATTCTAAACTCGAAGAATTTTTGCCTTTTTATGTGCATTAAACATAAAAACTTCTTAATCACCCTAGCCTCCTCTCCTACTAACACCATCAACTAGGGCCACAATAGCTAGAACAATTAATATGTTGAAGGCAAAATTTTAATAATTAAATTGGTCCTTTACAACAGCTTAAACTTCTGAATTTAGATGAGATGGTTTAGCATGAATTCAATCAGTCAAATGTCTTGGGATCAAGCCTTTGCGCCACCTATTTACGTAAAGTGTGCATGCGTTAGATGTGAGTGGTGTGTTGGAATCAAGCTTAAAATAAATTTGTCTCCTCTCTTGTAGTTTACGTTTTTAGGTAACATAATGCAACAATCATGAGCACCAATCAAACACATTCTACCCTTGCTGATGTCAAGACCATAAACAAGTTTTGAATATGTCATTCTATAAAAACTAAAACCAAGTCACTCCGAATTAGGCTCCATCACGATAGAGTTGGGAACTTTTGACTCCTACCCTGTCATTGCAATACTATCTAACAATTTGAACGGTCTATTAGCCTTTGGTTCTGTTCTAAAATGGCTCTCTGTGGGGTTGACCCTCCTATTTAACACTTAATAATAATAATGAGAATTATCACCATGTTTGCATCATGTTTATATTTTTCTTCTTTTACTTGTTTCTAGTATTTTTCAACATAGATTGTTTCTTTGGTGTATAATAGATTTGGTTCCCCCTAGAAAATTTGGCCCATTTGGCATGTTGCACTCTACTTGCTTTGCAAAGGCTTGATAATGCTATAACCACAAAGGATTTGTTGTATGTATGACTTGTTTATGTTGATTGGTTTTTGTTCAGTGAAGAACTACTTTTGCAAGAGGATAGTTCGGATGTGAATGGCACAGTGACAGAATTCAAGGAGATGCATCTTGGTCAGCCTCTAGTTTCTACAGAACCACAAATTGGAGTCTCAAGATTCAACCGGGTCACAGATCCTAGTTTTTCAATTCAAAGGTGAGTTTTATGGATTTCAAGTTTCTGTATTACATGCAGTCTTTGCGCGTCTATCCTTGCATAAACAATTAGTTAATTATTTCCACTCCACAGTTAGCTTACTGTCATCTTTTAAGTGGGTGGACTTGCAATCATAATTTAAAAGGCAACTCATGTCTAGGCACTTAAAAATTTGCCCATACCCCGTGTACAACCCAAACTGAAATATCTGGTTTTTCATTCATGTGCATATCCTAAATATCACAAATCCGGAGCACCAATTTATTGTGAGTAACGTCTAGCTCTCTGTTGTTGCATGCATTTCTTAAGTTTTACAAATTGGGTTGTCAATAGATTATTTAGTAGAAGAGCCTATCACAATTTTTCCCCTTTTATCTCTTAATAATAGAGATCTATAGTAATTTGTTGCATTTTTTGTTGCATAATTCAGGCCAAGTGGGCCCAGTGTTCAGCCATTATCACTTGGCAACGTAGGTAGCACTTCTGGAAACCACGATATGCATGGTGGCTATGTCCACCACATGACGAAGCAACCCCATTTTACTCCACAAAATTCTCCTAGCCGTTTGGGCCAGCTAGCTAATCAGCGAAATAACCAAGGGAGATCCACTGGTTTCCGTGGCAGTGAATGGAATCATTTTAACGTCCAGCCACCTCAATCAAGCTATAATTCTGGCGCTCCTCATTCTCCTCGTGGCAGTGGCTTGCAATGGGGTATTTAGGCGAACCTCTATTGTCTCTCTACACACGCGCACACACATATATATGCATGTTGGATGTGACATCGGTGTCATTGTGTTGTAGGACGTAGAGGCAATTACCCGTTCTCCAATATTCCACCAGCTTCCCATTCTCATGGAAGAAAAGAGTATGGAAGAACTACTTAATGTCAAAGTGTAGCTTCTTTCAAGTTACAAGGGCTTAGTAGCTTGTGCTTGTGTGAGTGCGCGTGTTGAGAATTGATGACCTATATATATATACCAATTCGTTTCACATCTCGTGTGGGCTCGGGAACTATGGTCATTGATTTTGCCTCAAAATGACAATAATATAATTTTTATCCTACTATATTCCATGCTCTCAAAACCTTATTTTTCATGTTAGCATATCAAAATTGTTGGAGACATAACATCTAACTTAATAGATTTTTTTCTTTTTTCTTGGAAATTGTTGCCAATTTTTTAGTTTGTATACTTATCATGTTCACATGTTTGTACATTAAACCATATTATTTGTGCTTTTTTTTTTTAGTGACATTAATTAAGGCAATCGAGATCAAGTTTATTGCTTATTGATGAAAATTGAACCAAAACCTGCTAAAAATTGAATGGTTACTGTTGTCTTGATTCAATCAATTACTACACGTACCAAAAAAAAAAAAAAA
>NW_019242290.1:16866-99686 GCF_002742605.1 Olea europaea var. sylvestris | reverse complement strand
GGCATAAGGGTAAAAATTGAGGCAGCATGCTGGTCGTGTAGTGCAGAAAAATATTCTTGCACAACGTGCTATTTTACTGGATAGAGAGAGGTGTGCCTTTTACTGGGGAATTTATTCCTATTTTGTTGTCACTATTGCTGGAGACATCAAATTTATCCCTCTATAACGCACAGTTATGATTATGTTCCCTTTCATTCCATCCATCCATAAAATTTCCACCTTGCAGGCATTCAAGGAAATGACCAGGTCATTGCATTTCCTACTAATACTTGTTGTAATGCTGAGGTCAACATTCATGTCCTAGATACCAAAATTACATGGAGTGAAGCTAGAGTCCTCAATTCTATGGAGAATAAACTCTTCTTCCCAAATGACCTTTTGTTATAAATCTTGGAAGGGCTATACCTCAACAACTAGCTCTTGAAGCTGGAGAGCCAAGTCTATATAAACCCCAATCCCAAAGTACTTATTTTCAATGTGGGATCTAAGTCTTAATACTTTGCAATGGGAACCATGACAACTGTAATGGACTTTTAAGAGAGTCATACAAAATTTGCTATTGTATTTGGAGAACCCAAGTTTATATAAACTCAACACCTAAATCCTATATTTTCAATGTGGATCTAAGTCCCACACCTTGCAGCGGGAACCATGGCAATCCACCATGCTCCCTATCCCATGACCACGATGGTAGGCTTTGCACAAGTGATTGCAACCAGTGACCTGCTTTGATATCATTGTTATAGATCTTGGGAGAGTCATACCTCAAAAGCTAACTGTTCAAGTTGGAGAGTCGAAGTCTATATGAACTCTATACCTAAAGCTCACACTATTGATGTGAGAAATCAAAATGCCTTTATTCTAAACTCGAAGAATTTTTGCCTTTTTATGTGCATTAAACATAAAAACTTCTTAATCACCCTAGCCTCCTCTCCTACTAACACCATCAACTAGGGCCACAATAGCTAGAACAATTAATATGTTGAAGGCAAAATTTTAATAATTAAATTGGTCCTTTACAACAGCTTAAACTTCTGAATTTAGATGAGATGGTTTAGCATGAATTCAATCAGTCAAATGTCTTGGGATCAAGCCTTTGCGCCACCTATTTACGTAAAGTGTGCATGCGTTAGATGTGAGTGGTGTGTTGGAATCAAGCTTAAAATAAATTTGTCTCCTCTCTAGTAGTTTACGTTTTTAGGTAACATAATGCAACAATCATGAGCACCAATCAAACACATTC
Organism: Olea europaea var. sylvestris; assembly: GCF_002742605.1. NCBI lineage: Eukaryota > Viridiplantae > Streptophyta > Magnoliopsida > Lamiales > Oleaceae > Olea > Olea europaea. The sequence goes on along the minus strand of NW_019242290.1, from coordinate 98,443 downwards.
TACCCTTGCTGATGTCAAGACCATAAACAAGTTTTGAATATGTCATTCGATAAAAACTAAAACCAAGTCACTCCGAATTAGGCTCCATCACGATCGAGTTGGGAACTTTTGACTCCTACCCTGTCATTGCAATACTATCTAACAATTTGAACGGTCTATTAGCCTTTGGTTCTGTTCTNAATTTAGTTCGAGTGCGTTGTTCTTTTACTGAACTTTCGACAGTTCGATACGTTAGTTTTTGTTATCAAATTACATGAAAATGTGTCATTTTTGAAATAGTTTCGTTTACAGTGTACTGTATTGACGTCTTTTTATTTGTTTAAATAGAAACCTCGTCTCAAGATAATCGAGAAATTTTTGTCATGTGGGAACTTGTTAGAAACATGACATGAGATATAAAATCTATCGGGAAACTTGTAAGTGTGTGCACCACAAGAAGCACCACAATATCTAAAATTAACCAATCACTATTGCTTGACTGTCCCTCCCATATCTTCACTGCTCAACTATATTATCCTCCACTTGTTTTTTTATTTTTCTTCTACTCAAATTATATGGCATAATAAAACTAAATAAACTGGAAAAAGATCAAAAGAAGTACGAAGAAAAATTGGTTGATTTCAGCTGTGACATAAACCCAGCAAACCCAACCTGAATTTTTGCACAAGAGAGGTAAGCAGCATGTCCCATTCTACTTCTACTTCTTCTTCCGAATCCCTTTTCAGTAATTAGAATGTCGTAATATACTATATATAATATAAGATGACCTGGTTTTGTTATAGTGGATCGTCGATTGTTTCAAGACTGAATTTTTCTTGATTTCATTGTAAGTATCGCCCAGTTTTTCTTGGTTTCGAGCTTCTGAATCCAATTCATTTGTAACATCTGATTTGTATTTATGAATGTGAAACAGAATCGTAGCGCTGAGTTATCAAGAAAGGAGAAACCGACACAATTGAATCCAATTTATATGATATAAACGTTGTGATTTGATCAGGGAAGCCTGATGATGGCCACTACTGCAGTAATTGGACTTAGCACTGGTAAAAGGCTCCTCAGTTCTAACTTCTACTACTCCGATTTCGTTGAAAAGCTTGCCGGAACCAGTTATCAGCATCAGGTTCTTCCTTCAACAAAGAATGTGATTACAGCTAAAAAGTCATCAAATTATGGCCCAACTTTTCTTTCGGATCGAAATCCACAATCTATCAGGGCAGTTAAAGAGCATGTAGACACTGCCTCTAATCCTTATGCTGTGGAGGAGCCACTGCCTCAGGGAGAAGAAACCTCCGACCCTGATTACTTGGTGGATGCTCTCCTTTTACTGCAGAAGTTTATGCTTGAAAAGCAATGGAATCTTTCAACTGACATGCCGAGTGAGAAAGGCCGGAAGAAAGTGCAGGTTACTGGTTCTGGGACATCTGCTAGACGGAGGAGAATTGATTCTCGAAGAAAACTTATCTTCAGGAGAAGTTCGACTACTGCGCAAATTGGTAAAAGTAAGCAGTTAAGGTCGGTTATCAGTCCAGAGCTTCTTCAGAATCGTACAAAAGGCTATATAAAGGGTGTTGTAAGTGAAGAATTACTCACCCATGTGGAAGTAGTTCAACTATCCAAAAAAATTAAAGCTGGTCTGTTATTGGAAGAGCACAAATCAAGGTAATTGAAGAATTTCTCAATTAAATGGTAGCTAAATGTTGATTTAGTTCCTTAGGAAGAGGAATACCCTCTTCTAAATTGTTAGATTAGTTTACCATTTAGCACCCGAACCAACTAGTTTCAGTTACACTATTATTATCCACCACGATTGTGTTTCACTTGGTTTTACTGATATTGAAATTGTAGATTGAAGGAGAGATTGGGATGTGATCCCTCAGATGAGCAACTTGCGACTTCCCTGAGAATTAGTCGGGCTGAATTACAGTCAGAATTCATGGAGTGCTCATTGGCAAGAGAGAAGCTGACAATGAGCAACATTCGTCTTGTCATGTCTATTGCTCAAAGATATGATAACATGGGTGCGGAAATGGCAGACCTTATTCAGGTGAATTAATGTTCTCCGCCATTTTCTGACTGATAAAAGTCCCGTGCTCTTGCATTTGTAAGCAGCACAAATGTGAGGTTTCTTCGATTTTTTTGCAGGGCGGTTTGATTGGATTACTCAGAGGAATTGAGAAATTTGATTCTTCGAAGGGATATAAGATCTCAACTTATGTTTATTGGTGGATTCGACAGGTGAGAGCCACAAATGAGCATGCTGCAGTGTTTGTCTTAGCTCTTTGCATAATTTATATCTTGAGGGAAGAGTTAGCTTTAAAACTATTTCCATTTTCCGTCAACGAACATAGAAAAACTTAACATTTAGGCTTCTGAATAATGAAAGAAAATCACATCCTATGAGCTTACTAGATGAAGGAGATAATAAGTACTCTGTAATTGGGAAGAATCTACTAATATCTTGCAATAACAAGCGAAGCTTTACTTCAAATAAATTTTTGTCAAGTACACAAATCATTCTTCACAATTCCATTCAATTTACTCATCTTGAATGTCTAAAGAAATCAAATCTTTTGCAACCACGCCAGACCCATTTGAATAGTGATTCTAGCATCGCCTTAGTGAAAGAGAAACTTTTTATAGTTATGCAAGATATGTCCCAACCATCTGGGTTGTCTTCACTTTTTCTTTAACTTATGGCTTCATTCTACCTCGTTTGATGACTTCTGATTTACCTAGCTTACACTAGTCAAAATCTTCTATGTTTTATATATATCAAGAAATATAAAGTTTTGGAGATGTCTAAATATCTAATTTCAATTGAGTTTTGAAAGAATTTTAGGTTGCACAGAAATTATTAATCCTATTAAGTAAGTCGGGTTTCAGAATAAGAGTCAAGCCTGTTAAGCTCATAGCCACTTTCATTGACGGTAATAGTAGGTGATACAAGTATTCGGTTTATTAAGCCTCTTACACAGGAAAAATGAAGTAAACTTGTGAGGGCCTGACAGTACCATTTCCATCGCTAATTTCCAGGGTGTTTCAAGAGCTTTAGTGAGGAATTCAAGAACCTTAAGATTGCCTACCCATCTACACGAAAGACTAAGTTTGATTCGAAATGCAAAGGCCAAACTGGAAGAGAAAGGAATTACTCCATCAGTTGATGTAAGTCTTATCTAATCTCTTAGAGTTGACTTTGATTCATGGCTTTTCCTTTTAAATGTTCTCAGATCTTCAACCTGAAAAATAAAAGACAGTTTAATCCGGTGATTGATTATGAATTTATATTCGACTTCTCATGTTCTATTTGATGCTCCAGAGAATTGCTGAATGTCTAAACATGTCACAGAAAAAAGTCAGGAATGCCACTGAGGTACTGAATATCTATCAGGATATCTATTAGTCCAATAGATAATGCTTTTCATCCAAATGATTATTGAACATTTATGTTTCCAGGCTATCAGCAAGGTATTCTCACTCGACAGGGAAGCATTCCCCTCGTTAAATGGTCTTCCGGGAGAAACACTTCACAGTGTAAGGAAAAGAATTTGTTATTTCATTCATTATTATCTTTTATGTTGGTATAATCTACATGTTCCTTTCCTTATTGGCAGTACATTGCTGATACTCGCATAGAGAATAACCCATGGCATGAAGTTGATGAATGGGCTCTTAAGGTACTTCATCAAACCTGATTTTGGGTAACAGAATATGCAACAGGGGAGACTTTTAGTGAAGAACTACATATATATCTTAATGCGTTTTTTATCTATAAGCCTTTCCAATTATTTGATTGCTGGTGATGTTACTTGATTACGTTTTCAAAGTAAATCCCCTGAGATTATACTTATAAATCGTTTTGCAGGATGAAGTAGATAAGCTCCTTAGTTCAACTCTAAGGGAGCGAGAGCAAGAGATTATCCGTCTTTACTATGGTCTGGACAATGAATGTCTCACATGGGAAGATATCAGCAGAAGGTGAGGCCTACTGTTTTCGAATGACATTTGATCCATCGATACTTGATAATGAAGTTCGTATAATATTATAATTATGTAGTTAATATCTATTTTTGTATTATTTTCATGAAATTCAGGATTGGTTTGTCGAGGGAGAGAGTTCGGCAGGTGGGATTGGTTGCTCTTGAGAAATTAAAACATGCTGCAAGGAAGAGAAGATTAGATGCCATGCTGCTTAAATTTTGATTATGAGGACTATGTCTCACACACATTCTAAACAGTATACCAATTTCATTGTGTATATATTACTTTTAAATTTAAAGAAACGGCAGTAGAAATCTCACTGTTTGTATTTTTTCTGATGAGAGAAATGAAATAGGTACTTGAAGATCCCATAAATTATCATATACATAGAGGTTACTTTGTATATGTGTAATGCTATTTAGGGGTACCTTTTTGGTGAGATTTTTCAGTATGTAAATTACGATAATAACTGAATATTGATTACAATGTTGGACAACAATATTTATTCAGAATCCCGGTGACTACAAATAGTATTTTATTTTTACTTTTTGACGCATGAATGATTTTCTTTTTGTTAAATGAAAGCACAAATAGAATAAAACGACCAAGAATTTCCATCTCGAACTTACTCTGTCACAGTTAGGGGAGCTGGTATATGCCGTTTTTTGCACAGTGAAGAGATCCGACTCCAAATTATTCAAGTGGAAACCATCGTCGTGATTCTTTAGCACATCACCCTTGAATTCTCTTCTTTCCTTCTCTGTTGACCTTCAGCAGAAGTAGAATAACCTATTAAACCAGAGCAGAGTAAGCACGCGAACAATATTAGACACATCTGCTGGAATTAACTGTTCCAAGTTTTGTGTCAACAGTGCAAGGAATAAAAGTTGAAAACTATGAGACCCAAACAAACTTCAAGAGTAGATATCAATCGTTAGAAAGAATAATATAATATGATCAAAACATCAGGAAACATTCAACGAAAAAGAGCATAGATAATTTACCAGGATAATATTAGTCCATGCATTGACACCGAGGCTCTAGATCGAAACGTTATCCTGTAAATGGACAAATGCCAGTTATTTATTTGGATTTTTCGAAGAGAATACACCAACATGAAGCTGAAGATGGAGCTAAAGTTTCTAACATCATTTGATGACCATCCATGGCAATCCAATCATCTCTTTCTCTACAACAGAACTACCCCCAGCAGGCGGCCAGGTACATACATGTCCGACCATTGGTGGGCATTGTCAAAAATCATAAATGCCAAGTAAAGATATTATTTCTTAGATTCGTAATATTATCTGATAATTTGGGAGAAAACACACATCAAATATCTATACCAAGAAACCCATAAATATCTCTTGTTTGGTAACAACTGTTATTTCAAACAAGAAGTTGTCTTATATCTAATTTAACAAAAAAACTGGAAAACCCTTCCCTATAACACACTATTCAAAACAATAATTTGTCAAGTTGAGAAGTTGTACGTGTTGAAACTACCAAAAAGACGAGAAAAATCTCAAAGTTCCTAAAACAATATGTATACTACACAAAAACAATTTTACATATTGGAAAGAAAGTTCATGTACTGAAAATGGAGTCCTTAACCTTTCTATATCCATGTTATATCAACAGCTATAGAATAAATACCAAGTCCGAAAATACATACCTCAGAATTTGCATGAACTATCTGATGGGGAATAAAGATAGTTTAATTTATATTAGTTTATTATAGTTTTCTAGTTTGACTCGAATTAAGTTATTGTTTGATAGATTTTCTACTTTGACTAAATTTGGGGTTTATTTACTTTGTTCACTTCGCAAATTAGGTTTGGTAGACCCTATATAAAGATGGCTTATTCATTTTAATATACACTTTGATATTGAATAAAAACTTATATTTCCTCCCTCTAAATTCTCTCCTCTCTCTTCCTCTTCCTCCTCTTAGTCTTGTTCATTTTTGTTGCATCCTACGTCACTATCTCGTTAAAAGTTCATAAGCAAATAAGGAGTTAGATCTCTCCTGGATCATCTGAACAGCTTGATGTGAACAACAGGATCATAAGCCATCCTGAACCCTGCTTATTCGATTTCTACACCAAGCAATCAAAACACAAGCACAATCTAAGTAGAGTACTAGGCATTCTGAAATTAACACTGAAAAATAAACGATGCACACAAAACTCAAAATACAATGTCCATCATAGGGCACGGAGGACGTGACACAAACAAGTAAACCAATTTTTCTACTATAACAAGCTTCTACAAGATTTTTCCAGTTTATTATCAACCATGAGCCTAACCTGTCAGAAATTTATGCCGAAAAACAGCATGCATCGTGCACGCCAAACAGAAATCACAGTGTCCACCATCTCAAAAGATAAACAGGATGCCATACAAACAAGTAAATCATTTTTCCTCAAGCTAAACATTACCCATAGTAATATAGCTTGCCAGAATGCCTCATTTTAGGATGCACACATACAGTGGTATGATGTGATTTATATCATTTCATCAGAATGTACTTGAGCTTCTCATGGAGACCAGATCATGTGCTGTTCATTTACTGACATCATTATCCCAAGAATTATAACTTGAGGTGGCAATTGATTCTATTGAGCAACAGCAAAAAATGACAAACGGTTGGGTAAATACCCTTTTTTACACCCAGATCTGAGGAGGTAAAAGAGGCTACATTTCTTACATGCTTGAAATCCTGTAGTTACTTTCTTCCATGGCTTTACCCAAAAATTCACTTAAGAAGGTTACTTCTATCAGGGATCCGTAACAAGTTTAAGATGATGCATATTACACTTGCCAACTCAAGCAATGTATTCTGAAAGGACATGGGCATTCAAAACTGCTAAAGAAGACTTGAGAAAAGATAACTAATCTTGACTAAGACCATGTTGGATAATACCAATTTGCTCATAATAGCGTGTTCGCAGAAAGACTAATGTTTTTTCTCCAATACAATACCAATCTGCTCATAGTAACACCCAGGTGAAGTGTTTTACTATGAAAAGATACAAGATTTCCCAGAGGGGATTATAATTGTTTCTTCGTTTTGTTGTATTCTCAAATAACTGTGCACTTATCTGAGATGAGACTTGTTTCTTCATTTCGTAGAATTCTCAAGTAAATCATGCAATAATCTGACTTCTCAATGTGAGATGAAAATTAATATGCATTAGTTGATAGGGTTAATAAGGACAGAAAAACCATCAACTATAAAACAGGCACTATTAATTAAGAGAGAGGAAAGTAGAGTGAAATGAATTTTATAATGCCCTAAAATAATAGACCATGTCCAATTAAACACAAAGTGCACATTGACAGAAAATATAGTGTAGTTACCAACGGGAAAATTAAAAGCAAAGAAAGGGAAAAGCGAAGAAAATACCCTTTCTTGTTGTGCTTATCAACAGAAAATCGGGCAGGTGTTGATCTCAAGGCTGTTCAGGGATGAGGAGTAGTGGAATCGTGCAGGCCTCTGAGAGTTGCCATTTGGATGACCGGAGTATCCTTCTTTTTAAAAACCTTGACTTTAGGGATGCCAAAGACGAATCTAACAGCAGAACAAAGGAAAGGAAGACGAGGGTTGTCTTTATAAATATTTAATATCTACTGCTGCTTTCATTTGCAAGATGAGACGCTTTGGTGTCCCCCTTCTGTCAACTTTGCTTAACCTACAAGCGTCTCTAAATTCAAAATAAAATTGAATAAAATCTACTCCTGCGCTATCTAATCAAGGAAAGGAAAGGGGTGATAGAAACACAAGATACCAAGTCCATATAGCATCTCCACATCTGGGTTAATTTAATTATCAGACTCAGTTTTTGCATGGATAAACACTTCTTCCACAGCTCCTCAGAATTCCATAGTGCAACCAAGAATATTTAAGGGAAACCAAAGTTCGTATTTTATGCAATTTCGTATAACATTCTGTTCTTGGGCATCTTGCTTATGAAGCAGCGGTTGAAAATATTCTCTTCTTGAGCATCTCCCCTTTCTTTACCCCATGTGGGCCATTCAGAACACTAGGTTCCTCCCCATTTACTTTCATGATTAAACCAATTACAAAGGATTACTTCCCCAAATTTGGTTTGGATTCACGAACCCTGGAACCAAACCCCAATTTTTCCTGGCAACAGCACTTGAAACATATCAAGTTACTCTATCGGATAGCATACAACCTTGAGAGATTTACCTCTATAAAGTTGCCACCAAACTTATCAAGTGAGTGACGCTATAAGATTGTAATATAAAGCCAACACTAAGATATCTATCTTCTTTATATTGTTTCATTGTGTGTGAGAAAGAAAGAGAGATTTTAGCAAATTCTGCGATACATAGAAGCAAAAACATGAAAACTGTAGTGCCTCTCAAATGGACAAAACGGAGTTATTAGTAGAAACTAGTTTACAGGATACGGAATGAAGATAGAAACTGGGAAAATTGAACAGTTGCTACCGGGTCGTTACTAGTTGTCGTGACTTGACATCAAGCCTCATTCGTAGTAGATTCGTAAGGCAATCGAACTCAAAATACCAAACACATAGTTGACTTTCTCTACAGAATGCTATACTGCGAGCAAACTTCAATCATCAAAACAACCACCCTACGCTAGTAACCTTCATAATATCAGAAAAAAGATGATCAAATTACACATTGCAGTATTATGTAACGACACAGTAAACGAACATCGCTGACAACCCCATCCATTAGATTTATAAATCTAGGGGGAAAAAAAAACAAATATTTAGGTCAAACTTGATTTTTCAATTTCAGAGTATCAAATTCATCCTTAAGTATTCAAATACAAAAATCTTTAACCGAAAGGAGCAGCTAAATGGCAAAATAATATCCTAGGTTCAGATGACTTGCATTCGTGAAAAAGATCTACATAATCAAGAAACCTGCAGCCTAACAACAAACTTATGTTACTCCCACTTCCTTTCAATGCCAAAATTACTCTCAATTACTTGGAGGCTCAGCGTCGCTTCAAAATAGAACGATTGTGCAGCTCCAGCAGCTGCTCAAGGGATACCAGAGACCATTTGTCCTCAGTTTGTGCAAATACCTTTTGATTGATGGAGTCGACTATTATGCTTATGTTACCAAAGCCATAAATTTGATGCCCATCTTGTGTTCTGCCAGGTTTAGGCTTGAACAGTAAACCATTTTGCTGAGCATGAAATTCAATAACTTCTTTCAAGCTCAGACCCTCTTTTTGAATTCCACTACCCATATTTGTATAGGCCCATTGTTGAGCTTGAACAGCTGCTTTTTTCTGAGTCTCAAATTGCCTCTGTTCACGCACCCTTAGATAACTCATGTTCTCTATCAGACCAGGTTGTGACACCTCCATGCCTTCCACAGCCTGGTTCATCATGTCCAGACCAAGATTAAGTCTATATCGAACATGCTCATTCGCCTGAAGTTCTGGTGGAAGAAGTTCCTTCCAACCTAAATACCATTTGGTAACTTCTTCAAAGTTTGGGTTTGAACGTAGCCAATGGTACAAGACTTCTTGCCATTTGTTGAAGAAAATATCCATTAACTGCAGCATGTGATGAGTAGGAATGGCAGTTGCCCAGTTTAGAACCCAGTAGAACTGATCAAGGTTCTGATTCGCAGGGTTTATTTGAAACTCATGCATGACAGCTAATAACTTGGGAACTATGTATCGAACCATCAGTTGCTCCCAGCTGGTTGGATCAAACACAGACTTCCAAGGGGACAATATATAGTATGCAGACTTATCACTCGGGTGCCAAGCATGAAGAACACTAGCCAACCTGCTTCGTATGGTGTGATAACAATTCTCCAGTTTCTGCCCCAATAAAGGTAACCATGGATGAATCCAAGAATGGATTGGGATGGTTTCTCTACGTGGATCCCATGAGTCTACAGCAGCTGACAACTTTGGCATGATAATGTTATCCAGTATTGTTTGTAAGACAAGAGGAGGAAGTAGTTCTTCCCAAGACTCCAAAAACCTAAGCATGGGCTCCGAGTCCCTTGCTTGCCAAGTGTTGGTGCCAGATATCCTCACAGCAGGGAAGACAACTTCCATGAGAAGCTGAGTATAAGGTGATGCAATATCAGAAAAACTGTTGGAGTCTTTTCCTTGCAACAAGTTCTTCCACAGGGATACCACCTCAACTCCATGTGTTGGATTCTGAAGGGGGTCCCATCCCTGAAATATTCTAATAAACAACGGCAGCGCGTAAGAGCATGCAATACAGGATAAGTTGCATAATGTATAATCAGCAGCAAATCTCCTCTGCAAGTCAGCAAATGATTTAGCAAGGGAGTCTAATGTCAGTGTCCCAGATGAGCTCTCCTCGCCTATTCGGTCCAATACACGCACTACCTCTTCCATGCTATCAAGTTGTTTCTTTTGGTGATGCACCTCAGTTTGCAGTTTCTCTTTTTCCTTCTGCAAAGCAACCACAGTCTCCCTCTCATTCCTCAGATCTCTATCTAGCTTCTGTATGTCAAGCTCAGCTAAATCAACAATCAATCTGACATTATGTTGGAGCTCAGGCATGGGAACATCATTTTCCCGGGATTTTTCTTCAACATTCAAGTGCTCCAAATTTGTCACTATACGAACCTGTGGTCCTCTCATGTCAAAAACCTTCTGAACAACTTCAAGACCCTGCTCTTGCTTCTTGGCCAGTAGTTCTTCAGCTGTCACATAAACCTTCTTCTTCATATGAGCTTGCTTTGACCAAAGCTTCCCTTTTGCAGCACCCTCTGTAGGTTGAGTGGAATGAGGCAAGGATTTTTGCTCTGGTTCCTGCGATGCTGGCAGACTAGCCTCTTTATAGTCATTGAAACCCATCCCCATATTCTTAGGGCGCAACTTAGCCTCAATGGGAGCTACAATTCCCTGCTCATTTTTACCAAGGCCACCTCCTTTGTAGCCCATCTTTTCAAGCAATCTCATCCCAATTCCCTTGGTATGCTTTTCAAATGAACCTACATCTCCCGGCTCCAATTCTTTCCTTCCTGCTAGAGAAGACTTCTTGGCTAGCCTGGACTTCTCTTTTTCTTTTTCTCGTCGCAGTTGGGCACCTTCCATGATCTTCTTTCCAAAAGCAGTGGGCAGGAAATCTTCTTCTTCTTCCCGGTCCGCCTGAGTATATACCCCATCATCCATAGCATTCTTTGAAGTGGCAGAGTCAAATCCCAGGCCAGCAGTAGATCCAAGACCCAAACCTGCAGGTCTCACGACATCTTCCTCGATCACTTTATTCTCCTCCAAGGAATTGTGATCAATCTCCTGATTGGGCAAGACGGTGCCAGTGGAAACGAAACTGACCGGCTTGGCGAAGTTGGGCTTCTTGGATAGATCTTTCCTCCGCTTCTTTGAGCCCGACCCTTCATAGGAGTCGGAGTCGCTGTCGCCGGAGGCAAATACACCATAGAGGATGTCATCTTTGGTCTGAGTAGCTTTCTTTTTGCGCTTGCCATAAAATTCACCACCAATCCACTGACCATCATCATAATCGTTCTCCATACCAAATCTTTCCATTTCCTGATAGTCGTCCATCTTTCAAACTTGAAAGAATACTACCTGCATACAGAGTGACGATCAGGTTAAAATCAACTATGTCATGCAGAACAATATTGCGCATTCCGGCTGGCTTAACGGATAAACTAAAATTGCAATTGGAGCTTATTGGCAGGAACGAATCAATTTAGATAGTCCTTTATGGAAACTTGTAAAATTGGAAATGATAAAGGGGATATTTTTCAAAGAAACTTATAGCCCCGTAATTGACTTAGAAGCATTAAAATGCTGTACAAACTTTAATTCAGCAGTAACCAAAATTAATTCTCGACATTAATCTCGTTCCTTTAAAACAATAGTTAATCAAAATATTCCAGCAAAGGGAGAAAAAAAAATCAATAACGGAAATCTTCAAAATCAGACAATAGGTTATCCAACAAATTAAACACTAACATAAAAGAATATATAGAAGGCTTAACAGAGTTATTTCGATTATAGAACAAAAAAGGAAAGTGCTTATTAATGAAAAAAGGACAAACAACTTACTTGAGAAAGATTTGTTCGGAGGGAAGCTGAAACAATTAGCCACAAAGAGTGAAGCAGAATGAATCAAATCATCATTCAGGCGAAAATGAAGGTACCGGTTGGTTCTAGGTTTAGGTTTCGGTTCGGGTCGGAAATTGGACACTATGAATTTCGGGTAATATTGGAGGTTGAACTCGAGCCATTGAGTTGACTCGGTGGGTTTCAACTGGACCATTTAATCTAGGGTTAATTTCACAAACGGTCATTGAACTTACCTAAAAATCTTAAAACGGTCATTGAAGTTTAAAACTTGTAGAGACGGTCACTCAACTTACAGATGCTTTCACTAACGGTCACTAAAGGACCAAAACACGTGAATTGGATCCTTGAGGACCTCAAGTGTAAATTTCATCTAATTTCATTTGCTCAAAATCTACCCCTAAAATTTAGAAATCCACCATTTTCCCACCCACCTACACATATGGAGCCGGCGCCAGAAATCTCAAAAGTCGACCTCCATACAGTTCGATAACCACCGAATTTTTACACCACCAACACCTCCTCATCCCTCTCCACAATCCTATACCAACAATCAACCAAAATACATCAAAAATCAAATGAAATTCAAGTTCAAAAAATCATCCATACCGCCGAAAATTGCCTCCAATTCCGGGCAATTCGAGATAAATTGATGAGGACCCATATATGCATCTTGTTCGGCATGATGAGTAGAAGGTAATGGTGGTGGTGCGCGACCATAATTGTTTTCGCCAGCGCCGAAAATTAGGGTAGAAAGTTCGTTGTCATTGTCGGAGAACTGGTAGAGTTAGATTTTGATTTAAATTGTTTTATAATGGTATGGACCATGTACCTGTTCGTCTTGGGGAATACTAACAGCCTGTGATGGAGTTTTGGCATGGGTGATGATGGGTTGGCCGGATTAGAGGCAATTTCCGACGGTATGGATGGTTTTTTTAACTTGAATTTCATTTGACTTTTGATGTGTTTTGGTTAATTTTTGGTATAATATTATGGAGAGGGATGAGGATGTGTTGGTGGTGTAAAAATCCGATGGTAAATCCGGTGGTCTGGTTGTCGAATTTGTTAATTTTCGGCGCTGGTGAAATATGGTGGTGGTGGGAGGAATTTGGCAATTTTTGGTTAGAGCGGTTTGGTCTTCAAGGTTTTATCTTCAAGTGTTTTGATCCTTTAAGTTTGAATTAAAATCATAAAGGTCCTTCAGTGACCGTTAGTGAAAGCATCCGTAAGTTGAGTGACCGTCTCTGTAAGTTTTAAACTTCAGTGACCGTTTTGAGATATTTAGATAAGTTCAATGGCCATTTGTGAAATTAACCCTTCAAATCTACCTGCAAAGGATTGCGCACACGTGATTTCATGAGATATGATTGGCTCAAAATTTCATCATTCAAATAAAAAAAATTCACTCTCTTTCTTCATTTGTATTTAAACTATTGCATAACTTAATTATGTACAAATAACATTATTCTTAGTCTCTGTTTAGTGAGAATTAAAATTAAATTTTTAATAGATTTTAATAAAAGTTGATGAGATGTATGGTTAAAAAATTATGGATGCATAAAATATGTAATTTAAACTTGTTATTGACTTTGATTTAAATTAAAATTTTAAACTCATGGGCTTGATTCTTAATTTTTTTTGGTCCAAATGTGAGTACATTTTCAATCAATGACTATTGTGGTTAAAAATCATTTTTGGGGTTCAGTGAATTTTATTTTTACAGATAGAGCACTCATATTTTATATATTCATCCTATTACTAACAGCACTCCGTCAATAAAAACACAAAGACGAAGTCGTTAACGTAGGGAAAATTTCTCCTAACGTACTAAACCAGGAAAATGAATTATTAAAAAAAAAAAAAACCATAAATGTTCGGTAAACTGCTTCCTTTACCTTATTTAAGCCCCGTTTGGGAGAGATTTTGAGAATTGATTTTTTGATCATTAGAAAAAAAATGAGGACCACCTGTGAGAGAAGAAGTCAAAAATTACAGATGAAATAGTGAAATAACAGTCAAAAAATCAATTTTTTTGAGTAAAAAATCCCTCCCAAACATGTTCTTATTCTCTTTGTAGATACCGCTTCCTTCCAATTATAATCAGGTTCAATGATTGTCAGTCAATTGGTACCGATGCTTTCGAATTTGCATTATCATGGGCTTGAGGAAAAACATAGATGAGAGTATTAGAACTATCGAATAATTGATTAACATCTTAATCGTGTTCATGAATCTAAGTATAATTCATAACGAATTTGATAGAAAATTTAGGAATGAAAATTACAACTAATAGAAATAATTAGTACATGAAAAGTTGGAAAAGAAAAAAATTGGAGTTTCAATATAATTATTGCAAAATTACTACTAAAGAGATGAGAGTGATATATTAGCATTGTAAAGAATGTTGAAATGTGACGAAATTGATTAACTACTTAGTCCCTATTTATAGTCTTAAACCAAAAAACAAATAATCAAATTTGAATTGCCCGCCTAATAGCAAGGTGCCATCAAATGCAGATTTTAAGCTACGAAAAACTGCACAACTATGTGAGCCACTAGGCTCACCCCCGCGACTCGCTTCGAGCTCGAGCGGAGCCAACAAGTAGCTTCGCAGCACTTAACATTTCTATTGTTCCTCCAACATCAACCACTTTCCTACCATCTTCATTTTCATCTTCATCTTCATCTTGCTGAAAAATTTCGACCACCAAAGGTCAAGACAAAAACTAACGAAGTAAACCTATCAATATTGGTGTTGAAGATGTAGGGAGCTTTTCAGCAGTGGCGGTGTCCTCCCTGGTCCTGTTGCCACCATATCTTCTAGTTTCAAATCTGAAATCGGATATAATATCATATCTGAGAAAAAATTTGAAATTGCTCGATTTTCGCGTTAGATTCTTTTCTTTTCATGATCTGAGAGTTTTAGAGGCGATGGTCTCGTGGTGGTCACAAAGGTGACATGATGGTGATGGTTTTTTGTCGTGGAGGTGGTCTTGATGGTGGTGATGGTGGTGGTGGGAGAATACGGTTGTTGATGGCAGTTGTGTTTATAGCGGAATGTGATAGTGATTATGGTGGTAGCGGAACAATATATATTACGAATGGTGAGTTTGATGGTGGTTGTATAGCAATGGTGAGTTTGATGATGGTGTAGGCACCTACAATGATGGTGGAAATTGGTGACAAAATTGTCTAATAAATTGTGTTACAAGTGATGGTAGCAACAACAAAAGTCGTGAAATTTGAAAAATGAGGGAGGTTAAATATGTGTAACATAATTTTACAAAAAGTAATATATTATGTTACAAATTTTATTGTAAAATAATTATAAAAAAGGCAGTATTTGCGTTATCTTGATGATGAGTGTTTTACACTCATTGTTTAATACCACTAAAACTCAAGATTTTTTTGTCTTTGAGGAATTTAGAATGTTTTAATATATGTGTTCGTGTTGTTTTATGAGTCAAATAACTTGGAGAAAACGACAAGTTTGAAGCTTTAAAATGAGCTAAAGTTGATAGGTGTGTAAATGGTGAAAGTTGAGGCTTAAAGGAACCAAAGAGTACTGGAGAAAAGGAAGGAAAAGAAGCAAAGTTGAAGAAGAAGGAATAAAAGCAAAAAAAATCAAAGGTGGAAAGTGGTGCCATAGCGCCATGGCTCGGGAGAGAGAGTGGACAATCACAATGGCGCCGCAACACCATGGTTTCGAAGAACCAACAGTGTGCACTAGCCACATAGCACTCCAAAGCCAGCCACGACCAGAAACAACAGAGATTTGACGTCCCAACGCCGTATAGAAATATGTTACAGTGTTGCGGCACTATGAAGCATGGGCCTCACTCAGAGAGTTTTAAAATTTTTTGGATTCCGTTTAAGCCTAATCCATTTCTAACTTCTCCAAGACTAGAAAAGTTTATAAATACAACCTTAACAGCGACTTCCAACGGTGATTAAATGACACAAGAAGTAAGGAACAAGAGATTAATTTAGAGAAAGAACGACAACATCAAGGAGCATAATTCAAGCTCCACTTTAGTTTTTCTCATTCTTTTCTCCGCATGTTCTTAATATTAGATTGGATTATGTCTCTTCTCTTATTCACGAACTAAATTCTAGAACTAGGGTTTGATGTAACCTGATTTGAGACATGTTTGGATTTTAATATTGTCATGTCTTTTAGTTTTTCTATGAGTTTATTTTGGTGATTCTTCCTCATTGCTTTCAATTATTCGATCAATAATTGAATGATTTGATGTTTGAAATTTCGGCACTTGAGAAAAGATAATTTATACGTGATTTAAGAATAGCGCAACACAAATTTTATAGATTTTAAGAGAAAGTATGGATTTTTTTAGGCTTATATTATCTAAGAACAACGTACTTGATAATTTCTAAAATTTATTTCGGAATAGAGATATTTAGCACTCGTAAGAGGGAAGAGAATTAATTCTAGGTTCTTGCCTATAAACTTAGGAAAATTTGATAGAAATAAATATAAAATTTGAGAAACATTGTTGATAGTACGATAAAATCATTCCCTATGCTTTCTCACTTTGAAAAATCTCTCGTAGCATTGATTTAGTTGAATCCACCACCACATTGATTTACAATTTGATTGTCGAGATAAAATAGAGGCTAAAATAATTATGGTACTTAGCAGAAATTAAAGATCAATCCCCGTGAATTCGAAATCCCTACTTATTCTTATATTACAAAATTTGTTACTGTATATTTGTGGTATATTTAAACGGTATAGAAAATGCGTAACACTCGAGTTACTAATTAGTAGGATACTAAGCAATATGAAATTTTTTCAACGATATTCAAGAAAAGAGTGCTCTAGAAAAGTTAGTAGAATTAGAGGAAATTTTCTTCTTGGATAAAATTATCAAGGAATACTCGGAGATAAATTTACAAAAAGCTTTGTATAGCAATCCAAAAAGAAACAATCCAATTAATCAAGATACACAACGAGGCATAATCAAATGTTCTATACGTATTCAAAGGCGTAAAATAGTTATTTTGTGAACTGTTTCAAGCAAATGCGCATTTCCCTTTTGTTTGGACAGAATAAATAAAATAATTAAAAGTAAGTATGAGATATTTAGCTTTTTAAGGGTATTTGTGATGAATAATGTTACTCAAAAAGGGAAATTGATAGGGCTGGGTGACAAGTGTTGTGTGGCACACACGTTTGATTGCCTTTCTTTTTTTCTAAATATCAAGTGAAAAAATGACATCCTCCGTTTAAATTTTGTCATTGAACATGTTCATGTAGCAGGGTTGATTTGTAAATTGATCCCTATCATTTAATTTCATGGACTTTTTTTTTTAATTAAATCACGCAACCACGAAAAAA
Organism: Olea europaea var. sylvestris; assembly: GCF_002742605.1. NCBI lineage: Eukaryota > Viridiplantae > Streptophyta > Magnoliopsida > Lamiales > Oleaceae > Olea > Olea europaea. The sequence continues at coordinate 81,011 of NW_019242290.1, read as the reverse complement.
AAAAAAAGAGTGATTAAATATTAAAAAATAAAAACAAAATCTCTTAGCACCTAGCGGCAAGAAAAAGTTTCTCAATCTGTCCAGATTTGGAAAATTTTCTCCAATGCCATTCATAGAAATTTCACGAATTCCTTGGCGGACAAGTTCGACAATTAGACGAAATTGTGAAATTCAATTTGTTGTCTAGAGATTATATGGTGGGCATTTAGATCGATAAATCGATAAAACTGACGAACCCAAACATCTATTTCAATTTTGGAAAAAGTCAAATGATCCGCGCCGTTGACACTCCGAGTGACCGCATCCTCACATGGCCGACGTGGGTCTTCCATGAATAAAATAATCCCGACTCGTGGTGTGTCAACCTCGCGATCATTGATTAGGATTACTATAGCACGATTGTTCAATTTTATGCTCATATTTTAACCCATTCGGGTCCGAAATCAAGAAGTCGAAAACTTCAATTTATAATTACCTGCACCATGCCCACTCCTAAATTAGTTAGGGGGTCAAATTTTGGAAAGGCAAAAAAATACACAAGTAAATAATTATTCGTTACCAAATTGAAATTTAGCCCCTGTTTGCGCCACATTTTTACCTCATTAAAATAAAAAATATGATCACCATTTTTGAATTTCTATCTCTGATTTGAAGCCCATTACAGCTCTATTTCTTATTTTCATTCTCATTATAACAACGTGGCTCTAAAATCATTTTAGTATCTAACTTTTATGACTTATCATTCTATTTGTTTCCACCGATATCCCCGAAATTTTGAACGATCCACCATGGCATAAAGTCTCAATTACAGAGAAAATGGATGACGCTAAGGCGGCGGCAATGGCGCAGCAGCAGCAGCAGCAGCAGTTCCTTCTCTTGCAACAGCTTCAGCGCCAGAAACAGCAGCAGGACGCCATTTCTCGATTCCCATCCAATATCGATGCCCATTTGCGCCCACCTCAGCACCATCTCCTTCACCACCGTCCCCATGTCTCTCCTCAACCACAGCATCAACATTCTCTTTCATCTCAAATCCCTAATGCTAATTCGATCCCCAATTTGCCTCACCCCCAAAACCCTAATTCCAGTAACCCTAATAATAATACTGCCCAAAATCCCCAGCAACAGCAGCACAAGGCCTCTTTGCAGCTGGCTTACCAGGACGCCTGGCGGGTTTGTCATCCTGACTTCAAGCGCCCTTTCTCTTCCCTCGAAGATGCTTGCGAGAGGTCCCCCCACCAGGTGGGGGGGGGCCCCCCCCCCCCCCCCCTCTTATTTTACTCTTACCATGGTTCTGTTTTGCATGTTTATTATCCTTTTAGATCAAGTTTTCTCCGCCAGATTTTTTATGTGCCGATATTAGTTTAATTTCATTTCTTGATACTTTTTATAATTGTTAATTTTTCAATGTGATTAGTTCCTAGCATATGGTGCCGGATTGTCTGTCCATATTCAAGTATGTTTTCTTAAAAATTTGAAAATAAAATCTAGCTATACAAAGTCGATTATAATCCTCAAGAGGGAAAGTGCTTGAACACTTCTCTTTGGCGCTAAACAGATCCACTCTGGAAAATTGAAAGGAAAAAATGGGGTAGAGAGAGAACTTACAAGCATCTCTACATATTTATTTTAAAAAAAAAAAATTACAAAGAGATAAGAGGCCAGATGGAGTGCTTGTGCGTGAATATTGTATGGAGTTCTCAAGGGTGAGCAGATTTTTGTTCTTTACTGGTTCAACCTATCTTGATTTTGGCCGAAAATTAGTCCAGGAAAGAACCGGCTAAAATTTAGTAGTCAGCTTTGGCTTTAAAAGGAGACATAGTTACAGCTTCCAGATGACAATTCTTCTTTTATTTTTTAATTACCTCAAATTTTCTCTCTCTTAAACTTACTTGCTATATCCCCTCGGAAACCATATTGTATCCTTGTATATAATATATTTCTTCCGTCTCCACAGCTTATTTCCTTCATAGTTGATTGCTCTCTATTTATTTAAATTGTGTTTCTATCTTCTTCTCACAATGACTCACCTGATTATCAGTACTATTATTAATTTTTTTCGTTTTCTAAATTTGACTTATCTTATTAGTTGATAACTCAGTTGATGCTCTTGATCCAGTGCTTCCTACTTTTAACCATTGTAATCTTGCTCATATCTTCAGTTTAATATTTGTACATTGTTTTTGAATGTTTATCTTGAACTTATTGGTTCTTGCACGCTCTTGTAAGTTGAACTTGTTCTTACTGAATCTGTAAGGGATAAGCCTCTGAGAAGATTAATCATTTATCACCTTGGTCTTCAAATCACATGCTATTCTTCTCTGACTCGAGAAAAAGAAACGAGAATCCAAATTTTAATATTTTCAGACATGTTTATTGGATTGGTGGTGAACTTAAAACATGTGAATAATTAATGTTACTGGAATCGAGTTGGTTATGTTTTCACAGAACGCACAGAATTTACCAATTTGTGTCTTTTTTTGAATTATATAAAAGAAAATAAGTGTTTGTTTTTGGGTAGCGTTTTCGACAATACAGCCAGTCCTGTCTAAACATTTTGTTTCCCAAAATTGCAGTATAATCCTTTCCTTTTCTCACTCAAGTTATTTAGTTAAGCATCTATGTGCTGTGCACTATATAGACTTGTTCCTTGCCATGAACTATTACTGACTACGAATTATTTTGTAGTCATCCTGATTATTACGGTGGAACTAGCACAATTAGTGCTTGTTAATAGTCTTTTTTATTGATGACTTGTACTTTATGTATTATTTATTACCAATATTCCTTGGTGAAGCACAGGGCATGTTGTTCTTGATTTCGTATGAATCTAATTTATGTGTTGATAGTGGCTGATTTTTGCTCCCCTCCCTGTGTGTTATACTATGCATGCAGTAAATAGGGTTTCAGTTACTAGTCTTTTGTGGATTTATCAGCTAGATAAACACAGAGTATATTGACCTGAATCCTGTGAATAGATGAACAATATTTTAACGAACTGGGCACCCTGACATAATTTACCATGTTGACAAAGTTTGTTTATTTAGAATATGTCAACTTTCACACCAAACTAATTTGGCTAGCTAAAGAAAATCTTAGACTAGAACTTGTACTCATGCAGCTAATTAAATTTTAATGTAAATTTTGTTTAGGCTATTACCTTACCATGTGGTAGCTGACTATGAAGCAGAGGAGGATGACAAGATCCTTGATTCTGACACAACAGGTCAAATGCTTTCTCGCTCCCAGCAGTGGGACAACAACATTGCTGCCAAAGTTGCAGAGTTTACTGCCACATTTGAGAAGCAAGTCCTCGCGTTTAATATAATTTCCCGCAAGCGTGGCCTTGGGGAGTTTCGGACGGAGGAGAAACTGATGATGGAGCAATTACTGTTGCAAGAGGAAAAACGAGCACTGCTTGAATTGAGGGCTGAAATGGACTCAAGGCAGAAAGCAACTCAAGAAACTCATGAAGCCAATATGCGGATGGCTGCTCATGCTGAGATGATGACTCGAGCGCCCCCAATAAGAGCAAATGCGCTTGGCTCTCAAGGCAGTAATATTTCAATTGGTCATGAGATGGGGGAGCAGGATCAGGATGTCAACCATGATGAGATGATGAATGGATGGAGTAACAATGCACACAAGGATGATAAGGAGCCTTCTGATGATTTCTTGAATGATGAGGAAACCGAAAATGGAGATACTGCCATGCAAACTGCATGGCATGGAACAGGTGAGTTAGATTTGAATGCAAGATAGAAGTGAACATGCCTCAGTGAAGGAATTGAATGCCGGAGTTGAAATGTTTGAACCTTTACCAAATTTGTAAATTCTTATAGTGTAGTTCACTGTTTTTCCTTCAGAAACATAAATATGGATGTAATAAACTATAAAAATGGATTTTTTGGTGTAATCTCAGCTTGTGAGAGGTTGATCCCAATGCATTTTGTGAATGCTGATATTTTTTCACCGTCTTACGGCAGTTCTCAATTTCAAAACGTTTCATGCTAGCTATGAGACGCCATGGAGGTTGAGCTATAGAATTTCTATTTGGAGTAGGAATGTGTTGTCTGGTTGAAAGTGTTATAGATCAGACAAATGTCGGTGGTTCAGATTATCTTACTCCATGGATTTCAGCAAGTACTCCGAGATGTGTTATGCTTTTGAGTTTCAAAAAGTAAGTTCCAATTTTTTACTGGCATCAATACTCTTACATATAACAACAGAGGTCCATTTGTACCGAGATTCATACGTTCAGAATACGTAAAATGGAAAGTACAGAGAGCTATAGCCGTCAAACAATGTTACTCGTTGAAATGGATTCAGAACTCCACACAAAACATAAAATTGAGAGCATAATTCATATTTCTTTTCATTTTTCTTGTAACTGCAGGGAAAGAACATCACGGGCACACCTCTTGTTTGAACTGGTACACGTTCATAAAATTCATCAGCAAATTTTGTATAAATCAAAGTGTGAAATTGTGTTCAAAGTGAGAAATCTTTATGAAGTCAACTTCAATGCTGCAAATGAGTCTGCCAAATCCATTGCAGTCGGGATGCGAGATACATCACTTCCCTGAAAGACGGGAGAAAAAATCTTAGATACATGCTAATTTTGGAAACAGTGCACTCACTTTTAGATAATTACACCCACTCAACACCTCAAAAAGAACGGTAGAAAAATGCGCTCTGAAAGCTAAGCTAATTGTATCGGCTTACGTTCAGAGCAATTGTTTTAGACAAAATGCATGCCACTTCAGATCTTCTAAATGCTGACTGCAAAAATTGACGAAAAAATCATAATAAAAATTGTTACCTGGCCTTGAGCAAGCCCGCCTTTCCCTCCGCCACCCTTTCCTTTTATGGGGTCCAAAGCTTGCTTCAACCAGTCTTTCACATTTAACTCACCGTATTTACCGCCTTGCTCTGGTACCCCAGCGCAGACTAAAGCCTTGTTCACATTTTCATCTTTGCTGAAGACCATAACTGCCATTCCCTTCTCACCAAAGCAAAACAACCGTGAATTGCATTTTAAAGAAAATCCAGCATCTAAACACATGTGACTAAAAATTTAACAAGCAAAGAAAATTCAATTAACCTTCTTCTCCATGACGTCAACAACTGCCTCACGAAGTGCAGAAGTATCAGTACCAACATTGACATGTGCAATGCAGTATGCCTTTCCGTTCGATGAAGCAACTTCAGCCATTTCAGTGGCAGCCTTAATGGCTTTCTGTATATTCTCTTCCCCAATCTTCTTTTTGGCTTTTATCACTTGATTCTGTCAAACACAATATTCTTTCAGTTTTTCATATTTTAGTTCCCTATTATTTACCCCATTTTGTCTCTCCACTTTAGTCGCTAATGACATAAAATCAATATGCTGTATTTATTTATGACCCTTTGAAAAAGGGTACAACATCAACACGTAATACAAAGGAGGATTTGGATACCCTTTGGACCAAACACAGCATCCTAGAATTTATCAAGGAATACATTCACACCCACACACTATTCTCGTGCACAATATGAGTGAAATAGGTCTTAAATACAACATTATACGTACCTGAAGCACAGAGAGTTTTCCCTTGAGATCAGCTTTCTTAGCAGATGGAATAGATGCTCCTTCCACTCGGCTATTTAAAGAAGTTACTTTCTAGAATCAGGGAAAGGAAATTCTCTTATTATATCGGCACATAATATTTTTTTGAAAAAACCAATATTTGAAAAGAGAAAAGAATTATGGAACAAATTCCACTACCAAATTAACAGACCATCTGATGGTGGTTATGATGATATATTGCAAAACAATGATGATGTTGATATTACATGCATATTTTTATAATTTACTGTTCATGTGTAGAAACGTATGGCAAAGGCATGAATGTGGAAGAAAGCCTCCAAAAACTAAGAATTCTACATGTCAAGAACACTGTGACTGGAATTATTATATTGCTAGAGGAAGTGGGTATAACCCCATGTCAAAAGAAAATTCTATAGCACAAAAACTGGATATGGAGGTAATACATATTTTCAAGTCCAAAATTTTAACAAAAAGTGAGTTTCCATCAACAATTCTACATATTTACCCTAATAAAAAGTTGTTGCTTATAAAGGATTGACGTGTAAATGGAATAACCTGCTCCAGAATGCTTCCTTCAGTCTTGGATGCGTCATTTACTTCTTGCTCAAGCGAGGATGCCAATTCCATTGCTTTAAAAGCATAGCCTGTGGTAACTGCAGTAACTCTACGGATACCTTTAGCAATTCCTTCCTCAGACAAGAGAGCAAACGCCTTAGCTTCTCTGGTATTTGATATATGGGTCCCTGCAATAGTGCATATATGACTTTAGCTATATAAAGGCACTGATAGAGAGCAATGTGATTTACGAAGTGATATATACCCCCACAGAGCTCTGCAGATATAGATAACCATTCTTTATTTTCAGGATTAGCAAGGAGATCTTCCACTTTTCGACCAATTGAGACAACTCTAACTGGATCAGGATATACCTATATCAATAAGAAGAAACCCATGGTGAACAGCGTTTACAGGTAGCACAATCATGTGAAATGCTCCCATGTCTGAAACAACTATACAGTATAACAGGAAAAAGATAATCACCTCTCCGAAAACAGCTCTTAGACCATTGACCCTCTTTGCATCAGCCAGCCTAGTTTCTTTTGAGAAAACATCCAATTCATCCTTAATTTGTTCATTCACAATTGTCTCAATTTTCCTCAGATCCTCCGGCTTTACAGGCTTCCCTGTAGAATTCAAATAGCGTTTGAATAGCCTTCTGAAATCTATTTAAACAAACACCACATAAACTCACCATGAGAAAAATCAAATCTCAATTTCTCAGGAAGAACGATGGAACCTTTCTGGTCAACATGATTACCAAGTACCTCCTGCAGTTATATCGAAGCATTCAGATATTAACCAGAGAAATAAATAATAGAGCGTCAAGATTGGGTGCTAGCAAGTTGGCAGAAAAATCTCATATAAGATCACTACCCTTAGAGCAAAATTTAACATGTGTGTACAAGTATGATTTGGAGCTATCAGCTTGCGCCTCTCATAGTTGACCTGTTGAGCTCAGAAGAAAATCGAATCAATGATATGAAAATGCAACCAATATGTATGCATATAGAAAAGAATGAACAGGCATGTAAGAATGAGGTTTTATGTAAAAGAAAAGTCACCTTACAAATTACTTTATCACCAACAGATAATCTGCCCATCTTCCCATTGAAAGAACCAATGTGAACAACAAATCCACCATATATTTGAACATTACTAACTTCAAACACTCCGTTGAGGCCTTCAAGTACTCCAGTATCATATATCTACAAGGACAAAGAGCAGTCAATTCTAGCACTCTACTCCAAGAAAGGAATGTTCTCACGCGCACGCGCACACACAGACAGAGGGAGAGAATAATATTTAGTGTGATCTGTAAAACATACTTTTTCGATAGGTTAATCTGTAAAACCTACTACTTAGATTATAAGTCAAATACCTCTGGTGCTAAAATATACTTTTGACATGCGAAAATATCAATGGGGTGGGTGACACTGACCAAATAATATAGATGAAAAATTTATTGAAATTTATAAATTTGTCCAGTACAATTTATCATGATGCATAGTTCATTTAACTAATGAAGAAAAATAAATTATTTATATGTAGTTACAATGCAACTTCCAAAGACAAGCAATTTCTTCATTATCAGATCCATTTCCTCCGTAAAGCTCATTTTTTCTAGATGCTAAAAGGTAAATATACAGAATTTACCAATCACTCAGGATTATGTATTGCAGGTTGAAAACAAAGCAAATAATTACCTGACCACCTTGCTCAGCATAAAAACTAGTGGTTTCCAGGATAATGCCAACTTCCTCATGAGGAATAGTACTATCCAAGAACTCACTTCCTGTGTAAACAGCTTTGACCACACTTCCATGATCCTGAGATTATAAGCCAAGTAAATCATCAGTAGATATTCAATCAATTTTAGACAATGATTTGAATTGGAACATGCAACAAAGAACCATCTCAAGTAGATTAATACGGCATTATATAAGCAAAATGATTATTTAGATTGAAACAACAGTTTTGAGAAGAAATTAACTACATATGTAGGTATGCATTATAAAGTCCATAAATAGGCCACAGGATTTGATAATTAATTTCAAAAAATCTATTCTTTCCATCACCAAACATTTTCCCTAATCCTTCTACGGAGTTATGTTCCAAAATGTTATGCAATATGACTACCATCCAATCTTGAACTCATAATTAAGCTCATTGCTTTAGCCATTGGAATTACAAGGAAATCTAAATTCAACGAGCCAACAAGTTTCTCACATTCCAAACATTCAACTGTTTTGCATTAGCATCTCTCCCCCCCGTCCTTGCAGCATTAACTATTGCTAGTTGTTCTCTTTCAGGCTAAGCAGGTCCTATTTACCTATCGCCTCCTACCTAGTCACAGGCCCAGATCCCTCTGAAATGTAAGTATCTCCTCTATCTTTCCTTAATTGCTTTTAGAATAGAAGTACAGTGTTATTCCCTCTGTCAGAGAGACCTTGTTTCCTCTAGAAATAGCGCAAACAAAGTCCTCTTTTCTAAACTACATAATTTCCTTCCAAAAGCACCCTCCCCTAAAGTACACCACATGGCTCAAAGATTCTCGGGCATCAGTCAAGCATAATAGTCAAAACTTGGAAAAATTTCAATCCAAGGCATCCCTAAGCTAATGAGGGGATTGAGAAACAGTACTCTCCGCCAGTCAATCTTCTGACAGACCACCAAATGCCACTTAATTCCAGATCCTATGACCAAAAAATACTGATCTCGAGCTCAAAGCCTTTTATATTGAACTGAAATAACTTCTCTCAAAAGGAGGTAACACAGTTCCCCTTTTTGTGCAAAGACTGCTACTTGTTTATCTCCATATAAAAGGCACATCAGCAGACCAACGTTATGAGCCATATAGTTTATTTCTTATCCAAATCAGTATTGAGAGATTGGATCATCCAAATTCATATTTAACCCATTTAAATGATCATCTGAGACTAAATACCCATTTCAAACTCACAAGAAAACAAATCCAGCCAAAACCTGAAACTTAAACATGTTACCCAACCTCCAGCAAACAATCTTAAACCTATATCGGGAATGAATCAATGACAACGATGGGTAGGTTTTGGCTGCCTTCAACATGAGTGTGGTCCAATTCATAATGTTTCAGGGGCCACTTTCAAAAATTAAGCAAAAGTTTCATGAAGCTGGATTTAAAATCTCTAAATTGCTCACTGATTTATTTATTTATTATTTTTTTTTTTTTAAAACAAACAACATGCAGGGAAGCTAAAGAAATTGGATAGAAAAGAAGTCTGAGAACTAGAGTACTTAACACCCGAGTCCCTTTCATCTATTTGTATTAAATTTTTGAAAGGAAATAAATGACTATTTATAGCATGCCATTAAAACAAATCAGATATGTAGAGCAGTTTCCAGAATTAGTTTCCTCTGAAATCAATTTTGCAATAAGGCTTTCCTTACAAAGTACCAAAGTGGGAGCTAATTAAAGACACAAGTATCCGATTAAAAGGGAGACAAAAGTTTTCAAAATGGAATGAAACTCATTTGTAGACCCCTAGCATAATCATAAACAAAACCATAGCAATCTATTAAACATTTGAGGCAGATTGAGAATCTTGAACCAAATTATAAAAGTTCAAATTTCAAAAACAATAACCCTAAAGAAGATAGAAGAAAATCATCATAACTAAGCCATGAAAAATCCACCAAACAAATTCACACACAAACCTCAAACCAAGTAAACTTAAATGAATCATCTGTCGGGGCAACGCCTTTCTTGTGCAAGGCAGCAGTAGCATCAGCATCCATGACTACAGTACCACCAGCTTGCTGAGAAAATTAGATTTGCAAACCCAAAAAAATGTTAGCAAGCACCAGTCTCAGATTAAGAGCACGTTTGTCTTGATTTATAAATAAATTAAACTAACCCAAGCTTCTTTCTAAACTACTTTATCCCCAAAATTATTTAGTTATTCGTAAAATTTTAAAACTTATCCAACAATCCTGTTAGTCTCATCTAAAGTTTGTAGGACCAAATATTTTAGCTTCATACATCAAGGATAACACTGGGTGAATAACTCCGGATATCGCTCCTGGGCCTTGTTCCCTATAAACTTGGAGTGTGACTATGCTAAATAAAAGATAAAAATGAAGAAACACAAATCCAGTTACCTTATTCTGCGCACTCCTTGATCTTTCCCTTGCCTTATCCATAGCTATATTGAAGCCTTCAATGTCAACAGCCAAGCCTCTTTCTTCTGCCATCAACTGTCAAAGAGAGATGTCAGTCAAACTATCATATAAGTTAGTATGCTTGCGTGTAAGTAATGATGATACATTCACCTGAGTTAGGTCCAATGGAAAGCCATAAGTATCCCATAAATCAAATGCATCCTGCAATCAAGTCATCTATGAGAGTAATAAACAGAGAGAAACCAAATTGGCTCTTCAAAAACTATCTGATTCAGCCCCAATGACTCTTCACTAACAATTAGCCTATTACGGATAATTTTAACAATTATGGGTGTGAAAACACTCAAAAGTTCAATAATATGGAGCATAGGTATACACAGAATCTAGAATCTGCAATAAAATTTTGACAAGTTTGTCGAAAGGCAATTATTCAAAATACATATATTACATCATTAAAAAAATACTAAGCCCCTGTTTGGTAGGAATTAAAATCAGATTTTTACTAGATTTTAATTAAGGTTGATGAAATGTGTGATTGAAAAGTTATGGGTCCAATAAAATATATGGTTGAAGTAATTGTTGACTTTGAATAAGATTAAAATCTAGATTTTAATTGGCTAAATAGTGTAGCGTGTATTAACACGAAAGGTAAAACTGAATATGAAGCAATAGGAATGAGTAGGCACGGAAGCTCTGGACATAGACAACTAATATGCTTTACCTCGTGATATTTAGTGAGAGAAATGGAGGTCGTGAACTAGGTGAAAGTTATCCATATTGCACTTCAAAGTTTTACTCATATGCTTAGTCTTTAATATTGATTAAGAGCTTGTTTGAGATCCATTTTTTGTATAGAATGCATTTTCAAATAGTAGATTTATGGAGTGGTTAAAAATAAAAAATAAAAAGTTTTGGATTTACTTGTAATATTATTTTATTGAATAATACGAGGTTGAAAAGAAGAGAGCAAAATATACATTCAAAAAAATGGGGATCAAACAAGGGCTAAGAGAGTCTTCAATATTAATAAGATAACTATATTCTCATCTCTTTACCTCATGACCCTCCAAAGTTTGAGGGAACGACAAAAAGACACTTTTACACATTTGCTTTACATACTTCTGACACTCTTATCTTCCTTGTCTCCCACTTTTCACCCCAAATAAATAAAGGAAGTCTTATTATCCCTTCGCATGCAACCAATGAAACTGGATCAAATACAGGCAGCAAAAGAATGCTTCAAATCTAGAAAGTCCAGATTTTCGTAAGAACGTCTTAAAACTTCATGTGGAAAATTAGGAGATCAGAAAAAGAGGTGCAAGGAAGTCTCTCAAATGTGGGATGGCTGGAACAGAAAGACAGTAGGAATCTGATAGAGTTCTGATCTATTAAACAGCAACTGGAAGCAATTGGATGGATTATTCATCAACTGATAAGAAATTGGCTACTGCTAAATGATTTGTGTAATCTAACCATTATATGTTAATAGTTTTCCATTGACTACATAGTATATTATAACTATTCATTCTATGCAAGTGAAGGCTTACATGAACAATAAAATCCATCAAAGTCAACATTGATATCGTCAAAATGATAGACTACAGATAAATCATAATGCATATGACAACGATGTAAGGATCACAAGACATCAAAACTAAATTAACACTTGCCTGTCCACTAAGAATCTTCCCTTGAACCTCTTGAGCAGCTTTCTTAAATTTCTCAATTCCCTGAAGGAGAAGTCGACCAATATGAGCAGTTTGTTAGTCTCTAAACAGTAGTCTATCTCATCCGTTAATTTTTCCAATGCAAAACTGATTCATATATTAGGAAACAGTTAAATCATTTTCAGCAGTGACTTAATCTGTGAAGTGCAAGGAAGCAGTTTGGTGATACTACAGACAGCACACTGGGTGCATTTACCGAAGTATAGTGAGACACACGGTGAAATATGGTCTATGGTCTAATAACATTCCACTGCATAAAGTCTATTTTCAAATGTCAATCACTTGGATAGAATCTAAAGTAATTTTTGCTCCTCTGTAGTTTCTTCGTCTCATTTAAATTTTCAATATGAATGGACCTTGCCTATACAATGCTACTGCATATCATACCCAGGGAGTAAACAGGCAGAACTATCAAAGTGAGATGCCCACAAGGGACGACTTGATTGTACTTTCAGTCTCAATAAGTTGGAAGCTTAGTCTATTTCCAAATGTCAATCACTTGGATAAAAAATAATTAAAGTAACTTCTGCTCATCTGTTGTTTCTTCGTCTCATTCTTAACTTTCCATGTGAATGGATCTTACCTATACAATGGAACACTAAAGAGACTAATCTTCCGCGAGAAAACTAGGAAGGTAATTCAAGCATTGTAATTAACTGCTCAATGATAATTAAAGTGATTCACCCAAGAGACAATATTCATAATTGAATCTTTCCAAAGAATGTAGATGCTGAAGGAAGCAATGGGGCTTAATGCCAGCATATGATAATCTCTACAAAGAGTCCAAACATTTTATGTGCGCCCCTCTCCCCTTCCTTCCGCCTCCAACTACACAGACAAGCATGGACACAAAAAAATTAAAAAAATGAAAGAGAGAAAAGGGGATTTCGCATACTTTAATCAACGTCCTTCCAAAGCTGGCCTCTTCATCAGCAATGATTTCCCTTATCTTTATCTCATGTTGCTTCAGCTCTGGGAAAACATCACCCATCACTTCCACCAAAACTTTTACAAGCCTGTTTTCAACAGAATAATATTTGAATATGAAAAATCACATGCAAGATTCATGTAACCCATAATTTTCATAGCAGAAAAATTAGAAAACTATGTCTTCCATTCATACCCATTGAAAAAACCTTGTTCTGCTTTCAGGACCTCGGTGCCATATCGCACGGCTCGACGTAGGATGCGCCTTAGGACATATTCACGACCCTCATTGCCTGCAAACCAGTAGAATGTATTCTAAAGACATCATTTCAAATGTCAAAATTAAGATTATAGATAGATAATAAAAACAAAGTGCAACGTTCTATTAAATATTATCCAATAGGCTGATCATAATTAGCCCCCATTAATTTCCATTTCATTACATTTCATTTTTTTCTCTCCTATTTTCAACCACAATCTTCCATAAAATAATATTATACATAAACCAAAAACTTTTCCTTCTTTTTCAACCACTCATTTTTCAAAAGAACAATATTCCACCTATTTTCAACTCCACAAATTGGGGGCCAAACGGGGGCTTAATGTTCAAACACAACTAAAGTAAGACACCTCTAAATCTAGAGGCCACATAACAAAGTACCAAAACTTTCTCTATACAAACCCACAAATGTAAACACAATAACAGAAACAAAAAAGCAGAATAAAGCAGACCCAAAACTGACACTGAACATAAATATATGAATTCAAAAAATGTAAAAGTTCATGTGTGTGTACACAGAACAGACAATGAGTAAGAGTTCTTCAAACTGTAGAGCTCATTCACCTCCAAGAATATAACATTAGAATGAAGATAAATTGAGCTTAAAATAAGCAATTTCTTACAGAAAATATAGCAACAACCTTTGCCCATTCTCCCTTAAAACTCATGCACAAATGAGCAACTAATGATCATTTATTTCTTACTTTATAAGGTATTACATGATCAAAACTAAACATCTGCACATAGTTAGCATAAACATGCAGCTGTTCGTCAACATTTGCTGAATAATTCAGAAATATGTCAACATACACAATGTTAGTTGTCACCGGCAGAGCTGACAAAGTTCATGTTCACGTGCTACTATAAAATGCAAGTTAATGACAACACGAGAACCTAGGTATTAAATGAATGACTAAGTAATTCTAGTTATGTACCTGGGCAAGAGCCATCAGCAATGGCAAAAGACAGTGTTCTAATGTGGTCCGCCACAACCCTATATGCCATATCAACATTGTCAATGTCGTCAGATCCAACTTTGCCGGAGTATGGCTGAGCTCCAGTTGCCTGCCAAAAGATTAAAAACTACTCAGAATATAATTTCCACAAAGTAATAAAAATTAATTTTAGAGCAGTTAGAAACTGGCTCAACCTTTTTTATTTATTCTAATTTTGTCAAATTGTAATCCTTCACATGAAAGACATTTAAATTCTCAAAATTATATTAAATTTTGGTTGTGACTTAACCTGTTGTATTGCGTCAAAGATGCGCAAGAAAACGTCAGTGTCATAATTGCTCATCTTATTCTGAAGAATGGAGGTTAATCTTTCAAAACCCATTCCAGTGTCAACATGTTTAGCCGGTAGAGATTTCAAGGAGCCATCAGCCTCCCTGTTAAACTGTGGAAGAGACATCAAGAAAGTTATGCATCTCATCAGTTGACAAAAAAATGAAACAGTAAGTTGTTAACCATAAACACATAGAGCTCCAATAGGACAAGAGTGAAGAATGGACCTGAATAAACACAAGATTCCATATCTCAATGCATGTAGGATCATCATAGTTTACCAGCGAAGCAGCGTTGCGATTACCAATTCTATCAAAATGAATTTCTGTGCAGGGTCCACAAGGCCCAGTATCTCCCATCTCCCAAAAGTTGTCCTATTCGAAGTCGTGCAAGGACTTAAAATAAAATAAAAACTTCCAAAGATTTCTTGATAAAAACATGTCTTTCCAGTAATAATTATTGTCTCATTAAAAGGAAAGTAACTGTTAAATGTAAGGGCCACAGAAACTGGACCCAATCACCAAATCCAGTTCAAATGCAGAAAATGAACTTACTTTACAACCAAAAGGCAAAACACGGGCAGGTGGGAGAAACTTGAGCCAATTATCCCTTGCTTCAGAATCGGCAGGAAGGCCAAGTTTCTCATCGCCCCCAAAATAAGTGGCATAAATTCTATCCTGTGGTAATTTATACACCTGAAAGAAATGATACAGTTGAAAATAAAAAAAATAAAAAAAAAATGAATCAGTTTTGTATGCATGTTCGTATACATGTGTGCAGTAGAAGTGCGGGAAACTCGCCTTAGTTAGAAGCTCCCAAGCCCATTGAATTGCCTCATTCTTAAAATAGTCTCCAAACGACCAATTACCAAGCATTTCGAAAAAGGTATGAACACGGGCAGGTGGGAGAAACTTGAGCCAATTATCCCTTGCTTCAGAATCGGCAGGAAGGCCAAGTTTCTCATCGCCCCCAAAATAAGTGGCATAAAATCTATCCTGTGGTAATTTATACACCTGAAAGAAATGATACAGTTGAAAATTAAAAAAATAAAAATAAAATGAATCAGTTTTGTATGCATGTTCGTATACATGTGTGCAGTAGAAGTGCGGGAAACTCGCCTTAGTTAGAAGCTCCCAAGCCCATTGAATTGCCTCATTCTTAAAATAGTCTCCAAACGACCAATTACCAAGCATTTCGAAAAAGGTATGATGATAAGTGTCCTTGCCCACGTCGTCGAGATCGTTGTGCTTGCCACCTGCTCGGATGCACTTCTGGGTATTGCAAGCGCGGGTCAGTTTGCTTAACTCAGTGTTGGGATCAACCGTACCCAGGAAAATTGGCTTGAACTGATTCATGCCTGCCATACACAGACACACAGCAATAGCAGTATACAATTTGCAGAGAAAGGTAAATAAGGAATTTAGCAATTAGTAAAAGGAAAAACTTTACCGGCATTAGCAAAGAGAAGGGTAGGATCACTATGAGGAACAACGGGGCTTGATTTCCAGTGGACATGGCCTTTTTCCTCGAAGAATTTGATGAAAGTGTCCCTGACTCGGTTGGCCGGCCACTCCAATTCACTAGACTGAGATCCCATCGCTGATTCCGATAACGCTTCTTCTCTCCTGCTACTACTACTGATATAGCTAATACTGCGTCTCAGAACAAGAAGAATCCTAGTTTTCCAAAACGATGATGAGGGTGAAACAGCCGCCGGCAACGGCAAATGATTATGCGGTGAACGAGGCAACCGCGGCGGCGGCGGCAGAACTGTAGGAAGTAGGGTGCTGAATGGTAACGCCAAAGGATTGGAGAAAATGCTCCTCTTACAATAAACCCTCATCCACAGTCCGAATCCTCCAAATACTAACCCCCATTTATTATGGTTATTATTTAATTAAAGTCCCTCTCTCCCATTTAAATATATCAAAATATTTGACCAACTGGGTTTGATTTTTCCCAAATATAAATGAGGGGGATATTAGCCTCGTTTCTAGCAATTTTTCACAAAAAAAATAAAAAAAAATCAATTTCGATTGTTATTTTACTATTTTAGTCTTTATTTTTTACTTCTTTATTTATAGGTGGAATCCATTTTTTTCTCTAACGATCAAAAAATCAATTCTCATAATCAATACCGAACAAAACCTTAATTTCAATTTAGTATTTCAAATTCAATTAATTTTAAATTCAATGCTCGACTTTCTTTCCCCCGAAAAATATGTTTTATTGTAATGACTAAAAAGTAAATAAAAGTTATTTTTAAATAATCAAAGTTTTGTTCTTTTTTGGTAAAAGCTAAAGCTATTTATGCTTTTACGTAAAGAAGTTTATGCTCTTCCTTGTAAATAGGAATTTTGCATTAGTTCACGGTTTACTCATAGAAAGAAATAGTACAACATTTAAGAATAATGCTAATTGTACATTCCACAGTTAATATTTTGGTATACATTCCATGGAAATTCAATAGGTGTTTAACGGCAAAGTATGTTTTTTCAAAGTTATCCATTCATACGTCATCACATGACACAATGTCAAAAGAACATGAGTGCAGGATGATTGAAATTTGAAACGGTGATAGAGTAATGTTGTATCATTGGTATAACAAAAGATAAGGCATAATAATTCACAAACTCATTGTAGAACAAGGAAAATTAAGCCCTAATTTGACAATTAATATTTGAAAACTCTTTTTTCTACATACTTATTTTCAACCACACATTAACACAATAAATTATTATGAACGCAATTTCAAAGCTTTTCACTTCTTTTTAACCACACATTCTTCTAAAAATCACCATCCAAAACATTGTTTTTCAAAAATAATGGTTGTCAAACGGGTGCTAAGTGCAAGTTAGGAATAAAGAATAAACACTATGGTCGGAAAACATCGTTCATCTCATTGCAACCTCAACCTCCCATTTCGCTTATGATCGATTGAATCCACCATTTTCTTTGCCCTTTCAGGTCCAAAGGACTAAAAACCAATCAAGTTGATCAAAAACCGTCACTTCGGAAGTGCAATATCGTGATTCCATCCCCTTTGTTATATAAATCACTGCCTTCAAATTTTGAGTGCAGCACAAACAGTTCAGCGAGCTTATTGAGATTTGAGGCGAGCCCTCTGTGCTATCATTGAGCTAGCAATTTGACAATTTCACCTTCGTGAGATGGTGTACGTGTTACAAGAAGATATATTTCATGACATCGATATTGAGATCGTTTATGAGATATTTTCAAATAATAAAAACCCATGTGAACCAGTGTCATGGATCAAAATAATATTTTTAAAATTTTTTATCCATATTTAATTCACACCCCAACACAAAACATTAAGTAAATGTCAAAATTAGGAAAACAGAACATAGTTCATCGCGACCAACATCTGAAGTTTACCAACATTAACACACAGTGAAACACTAGTAGCAACAGAAAAACGCCAGAGTAAGTCTGTTTTTACAAGCGTAGTAGTTCACTTTATTATAAAAAGTTTCATAGTCGGGATTTGGTATTGCTGTTAGTTTTATAGTTAAGAGTTATCAGACTCCATCTGATTCAAGTGGAAACCACCTTCATTATTCTTGTGCACCTCGACCTTGAATTTCTCTTCTTTTCCTCCTCGGTTGACCTTCAGAAGCATGTCGAACTTGGCAGACTCCTCAACAACCTATTCAAGAAGTTCAACATTATTAGGCATTCAGCTTGGTTGAACTTAATACCAACTTGGACATATTCTGGAATTAACTGATTCCGATTCTTGTATCAAAACATAGTGGAAGGATGGAAAGTTGAAAACATCTACACCCTCTAGAATTTAGAAACAGAATATGCATGTACTTTTCAAAGAAGAAGACGACTAGAACACAAAATTGCATGTTACGTCCCATACATCAGCCTAAAATATGAACTGAGGAAAAAAAAAATTTTCTTTAAGGTTGGGGTTTATGGGGAGATTGGAGAATGGCGAGCCCACAATTTGTGTGATACCATACTGCATCCTATGAAACAAGATGAGCCAAACAAACTACAAAATATTGAATTTTGGCAGGAGAGTAGGACACAAATGAAACACGTAGGAGAATATAATACAAAGGAACACCACGAAACATTCATAAAAGAAAAACTCAAAAGTCTTAAACCACTACAAGGATAGTATTGGTCCATGCTCTGACACGAAAGGTCTACATCAAAGCCCAATTTTATACATGGTAAAGAGACAACCACTTATTTGGAACGGACAATAGACCAATCGCAAAAGTAGAATTGAAACATCTCTAATACCAGTTGATGATCCACAACCATCTAATTATCCTTTCCTTTGTACAAAACACTTATCATACTCTTAACCCAGGGGACGTGTCCGACCGCTGGTAGACATTGAAGATATCATTGTTTCTTAGATCCATGATAAGAATAAAAAATAAAATAAAATCCCTAAGAGACACACCGGTACACGAACTTCCCTTGCAACAGTAATTTGTCAAGTCAAGAATTATAAATCTTGTGTTTATAAATGTTGATGATACCTCACAATGACCACTGAAAAGAAAAAAGAGAGGTCTCTAAAGCTCCCAAGAGTTAATCAGTTTACACTTCATGAAGAGAATTTTCCATATCAAAAGGAAAGTACTTAATGTGCTGAAAGTGGATTCACAGACCTTGTAAAATGATATCCAGGTCATCTCAACAGCCATATAACCACTATGTCAAGTGTGAAAGTCACGTACCTCAGCTTTTGCATGAACTATCTCTCTAAGTTCATAAGGAAATAAAGAGTTAGATCTCTCCTGGATTGTCTTAACTGCATGATGTGCAGCATCTTGAACAACAGGATCTTGCACTGGCACTGATCTCCATCCTGAGCATTGCGCATCTGGTTTTTACTCCAATCAGTCACAACAAAAGCATAATATAAGAAAAGCTGGTCCAGTATTGCCATTTGAAAAGTTATGCCATAGATAAAATGACAAATGTCATACTTAAATCAAAATACTCAGCTATTAAAAGGGTAAAAGGATGCCACATCAATAAGTAAATTATTTTTATACTCTAACAAAGTTGATGTTAAATCATTTATCCACACAGTTCATCCTCAAGCATGAGTGTCACTATAACCTCTCTGTGTCAATATGGACAGACAGCCAGATTTCGGTCAAGATTTGAGACAACTCAAGTTAAAACATTACCTGCAATGTACACAGCTTTTGCTGCAATGCCTCAAAGTATGACACAAACACCTAATACTTGTATGCTGTGAAAAGCTAATCGTTTAAACTGGTATACTCAAATTTCTACAGAGAAGATATCATGTATGGTTCATCTACAGGTATCATTATCAAACAACACAAATTTTGAGGAGGCAACAGATTCTATTGAGATAAAGTTCAACAAAGGGTTGGCTAACTACCTTTTTTAACACCCAGGTCAGATGAGGTAAAGGAAGGAACATCTCCGACATGCTTGAATTCTTGTAGCTCTTTAAAGTTCATCCATGGCTTTACCCAAACCTTCGCTTCATAAAGTTTCTTCTTTCCAGATTCAATGACCTCAAGTGTAAGATGATGCAAAGTGCCAGAAACCACTTGTTCTTGTGCCTTTACAACCCTCGCCAACTCAAGCAATGCATTCTGAAGGACATGGGCATTAATAACTTGTTAGAGACTGCAAAATGTTGTGGAGCCCAAAAACAGCAGATAGATTATTTGTTCTTTCCTCCTTTTTTTTTTTTTTTTTTTGGAATCAAATTAATACAGGTTAATTGTTTTACAACGAAAATATATATGATTCCCTCGGAGGAGATCCAAAATTGTTTCTTCGTTCTGTTGTATTCTCAAATGAGTGAATCGTGGAGTAACTTGACTTCCCAATTTAACTATTTAAGCCGAAACATTAATATAAAATAGAGAAAGTGTAAATAAGAACAGCACAACAATTAAGCATAAAATAAACCACGTACTAATTAAAGCAATGAAAGTCCTGTTTACGAGAAAAAAATGACTTTTGAATGCAATAAGCCAGTAATAGAATATAAGCCGATCATACGCCAATTGTGCACAATTATAGAGGATTACTGTATCTTTGGCAAATCTTAATCATTTTTGATCACTTGATATTAATTACTTAAAATGAAAACATTACTTATTTTGAAAATAAAAAATAAGAGTTTCTTTAAAAATAAGCACATTTATCATTTTCAAATTAGGTCAACAAGAAAATTATTTCTATTTTAAATTTCACACTAATTTACCGATGAGTATACTTGGTTAAATGTAAATTTTTAATATTAGCCAAACATGCACATAACATAGCATATTCATTAAAAAAAGAAAGAAAGAAGAGCATATTTATAGTATAACAAAAAAAGGAGAGAGAAAAACAAAGGAAGGAAAATAGGAAAGAAATAATTAAAAAGAATGGAAGAATGAAATACCTCTTTCTTGTTGTGCTCATCAACTGCAAATCGCGCAAGGGTATCGATCTCAAGGCTGTTCTGGGTGTTGGAATCGCGCAAGCCTCCTAGAGTTGCCATTTCGATGGTATTATCCTTCTCGTGTTCTTCGCCACAAAGCCCTAACTTGTGATCTGGATTAGAATGTGAAAACCAGTGGGTCGAAACTAACAGCAGAAGTACAAAAAGGAAGACGAAGCTTGTGTTTATACGTGCGCTCATCTCATTTGCATTTGCGATATGTGAGAAGCGGAGCTTTTGATGTTCTTTAAGATTGGGAGTTGCCGGTTGCTTTTATGCTTTGGCACTTTATGAATGTAGCGAACACGTGGCGCCTGCTGCCTTCGTGCCCACTTTGCTTTATCTATAAGCATTTAAAAGTCAAATCGGATAGATTCGTCTCCATTCGCACACCTCCCAGGCTCCCACACCCGTCTTCAGTGTATTTCCCTGTTTGATTCTAATTTTTCAATCAATAAATCAAATTTTTTTTTATCATTACTCAACATGGTCAATCATCATTTTTTACTTCTTCACTTACAGGTGTGATGTTTTCTAATAATTAAAAGGGTAATTATCACAAAATGTCCCTACTTTTAAGATTTATTGTGAAAAACGTCCTCACATTTCATTTTTTGACATTTTTGTTTTTAAACCTTTCTTTGCGAAAAAAGTCATTTTCACCATTTTTTAATGTAAAATGATCAAAATACCCTCTCATTTAAATAAACCCAAAAAAAGAAAAGAAATATAAAGAATAAAGTACAATCTTACTCCTAAATATTTTAAAAAGTGCAAATGAGTCCAAATAATTATTAAAAGGTCTAATAGAACAAAACGTCCATACGTTTCAAATTGATGAAAAATGACGTTTTTCACAATGAAATGAGAAAATAAGGATAAAAACGCAAAAAAAAATTCTAACATAGAGACGTTTTCTGCAAGAAGTGTCAAACGTAGGAATTTTTTGTTGTTAGTCCTTACTAAAATATAAAAAAAAAAAAAGAAAAAAGAAAAAACCTCTCTCTCTCTCTCTCTCTCTCTCTCTTTTTCTCCCAATGGGTCGGCCTTTTTAGAAGTCAACTCTAGCAAACCACCACCCAAATTGCTGGACCACCATATCACCGAAAAAGCCCTCACTTCCTTCTTCACATACCACCCAACATCCAACTTTGAACCATTTATGCCAATAAATTTGTTTGGAATTGCAAGCCAAAATACCCAACTCGCGAATGCCAATGCTGGCGACATCACCTGTTCCGGAGAGACTCATGTCATTTCCAACACACTAATCAACTATACTAACTAGGGCGCCTATCTTCATTGTCTTAAAATAGCAACAGATGGTCCAGTGGTACGAAGGTTCGACGATTTAGGCAATAGGTGGTCAAAGTTTTTTCACTGCTAACGTGACAATCCCATTTGGAGAAAAAGAGGAAGGAGAGAGAGAGAGGATGTATGTGTGTTTTTTTTTAATATTTTAATAAGACCTAATAGCAAAAAAGATCTCTACGTTTGACACTTCTTGTAGAAAACATCCCTACGCTTCAATTTTTTTGACATTGTCAGTCCTATTTTCACGTTTCATTGTGGAAAACATCAATTTTCACCAATTTGAAACGTATGAACATTTTTCACAATATAGGTCAACTGTAGGTACGTTTTGTGCAATTAGGCCTTTTAATAATTATTTGGATTTACTTGCACTTTTAAAAATATTTAGGAGTAGGATTGTAATTTATTTTTTATATTTCTTTTCTCTTTTTTGGTTTTATTTAAATAGGATGGTAATTTGGTCATTTTATATTAAAAATGATGAAAATGACGTTTTCCGCAATTAAAGGTTTAAGGGCAAAAATGTCAAAAAATGAAAAGTGTAAACGTTTTCCACAATAAACCCTAAAGATAGGGACGTTTTGTGCTAATAACCCTAATCAAAAAATTGATTCTAACAATCAGCCCCCGTTTGAGCCACATTATTGTAAAAATGAGAATGAAAAATATAGTCGTTAATGTGATAGATAACGGTCATATTTTTCATTTTAATGAGAATTTAATGGGACTCAAACAGGGCTCAACACGGATCAAACCCTAAAACTATTAGAAGTTTTCTTTTAATTCTCAAAAAAGGATTACACTCCTAGTCGAAGACTCGAATCGAGTCCATTGATTGGATGGGGACGTTCTTGATTCCAACAATGACTCATAAGTTATTGAATCAATGATCGTATGTAATGTAGTTCAATTCTTAAGCATAAAGCAACACAAATCAGACTTACTAGAAAAAAGTTTTATAATATCAAAAATTACTAAGCCCCCTGTTTGTTTACCATTTTTAGAAGAAAAATAGCTGTTATTGGGCCCCACCCGACATGACAAGTTTGACTTGCTTTTCACAATTTGTGTGGATAGATGAGCCCAATGGTTGAAAATTTCATTCTTATTTTTGGAAAAATGCCCTTCAAACAGACACTAAAGCAAATGGTGAGTAATGTATAGCTAGTCTTCAAGTCTCAAATGAGCTAAAAAGCGTCACATGCAAGTCTCCACAGTCGCAATGCGCAAACCTCTTTCCTTCACGGGTACCAAACCCGCTTGAAGAGCCAAAATTCAGCATATGCTAGGGAATAACATGTCATAATTCTGCTAGCAAGCCATAAGTATCCCCTCTTGGTCCCCAATCACAACCCCAATTCCAATAAATTGTTTTATGTATTTCACATTTTTACTATAGTCATCGCGATAATGAAATATTATAAACACTATCGAATACACAGTTCTTTGAATTTCAATTTTATTGGTCACGCAAGTTATGAATTTGATATAATTTGTGAAAGAGACGTACAAGGAAACATAAGTCACATTTGATATAATTTTTTAGGACAAACATGTGCCAAAGTTAACCTGTTTTGTATGTAATCATCACGACTTGCAAAGATGTCAATGCTACTTGGGGATATATACAACGAAAGTCATGAATATAATTATACAATAGACGTAGTCAAATACGTAGAATATTACACATAAATTTTACACAAATAGAAAATTACACGACAAATGTCACAAACCTTAGTATTTACATCCATTGGGCACGTGGGATAGTTTTATTAGACGTCTCAACTTACGCCACATCATTATCTACTGTTCACATTACTAATCAAAATAAAAGAAGCGAGATAAATGGATGATTACGGAGTAAATAACCACTTCGCTAAAAATTTAGAGTGGAATGTGATGAGAGAGAAAATATATCTATATACAGTTATATAACGTTTTGTCCACATCTATCCACCAATTTAAGCCACGTTTAGTATATGATCTAAATTTTAGACTCTATTTGATAGTAATTATCGAGGAAAAATGATTTTTTGTATAGTGGTTTTTTAGGAACAAGCGATTAAAAAAGTAGGAAAACGTTTTGAGTTTATATATAAAATATTTTATCGTGTGAATGTGTCGTTGAACATTAGCATGAAAATCGAAAAGTTTTATTTTAGAGGGAGGCAAACAGGGGCTTAATTATTATCATCATTTTTTAGATAAATTGTGAACTATGGCCTAATTTTTGTAAACTTTATCAAATTTTGATATTTGTCACATGTAAACGATATTGCACGAAACGAGAAATCTAAAACATAAATTTTAGAAACACAAATCTTATATCGACTAAAGAATGAAATATAAAATCAAGAAATCTTATTAAGCCCCCATTTAGTCCCCATTCTCCTTCTCATTCTTTTTCTCTCTCTTATTTTCAATTATACAATTTTCAATAAAATAATATCACACATAAATTAAAAACTTTTCATTCTTTTTCAATCATATATTTTTCAAAAAAAAAAAGTTGCTAGGCATACAGAAGGGTAATGACAGAAGTATTCCAAATGAGCTAGCAATTGTTGGGGGGGAAAAAAGCAAAAAACATTAAAGCAAAAAGAAAACAAACCCATACGGTCAACCCACAAAGCCACCGTCCAAATCAATTATAATAAAAAAAAAACCTCAACCCAAAACCTCTCCCAATTTCAAAGCTACAAAACTCTCACAAAGGGTCTCGTCGCCGAACCTTAATTGCGACCGACTTCTTCTCCGTTCTCTTCACCATCTCCGGCCGTAGCCTATGCATTCAAGAACAAAGAAGCCAATATCTTTTCCATGGTAATTTTACCGATTTCATAGCGTTTTGACAAAGTGAGATTTGTGGGTGTGTCAGCATATTTTTTACGGGTTTTTCGATAGTCACCGTACGACCTCTAGAAGGTAAGATTTGTAGGTTTTTGAACAAATTAGGAGTTCGTGTTTTGTTGAAGACATGGGATATGCATGAGATTGTTGAGAAGTAGTGAAATTGGTGTAGTTTGTATTTTGGTAAAAGTATAATGTGTTGTCTCTATTTCATAAAATTGAGCAGAAACAAGAGGTGGTTTGATTACGTTTGTTTGCACCCAAATTGACGAATCTGGCCTCCAAATGCTTCCTTTAAATGTGATGAAACTAGTAAAATTCAAATGCTTCCTGTAGAATTCTAAATTAGTCGAAGGTTTAGATGTTCTAGTCTTCTAGATAATTCGGCTGGTTCTTCTCAGAAGTTGCGTATGATGGCTTACTTTCTGAAATGAGACGATTGTCTTCATATTCGTGTGTGTGTGTGTGTGTGATGTATATGTTTTTCTTGGTCCACATAAAGGGATTCAAATATCAAGCTTTGGGTTAGCATAATAGGTTGATTTCCCATTCCCATTTCATCCCATCTTGTGGGATTGCCAATTTGTGTCACAATGGAATACTATTATGTAGTTGTATTTGCTTGGTTTGGAGTGCAGGTATCTGCAGGCAGTTAAAGGCCTGGGATTTGGAAGGTGATTGGGTGTCCACATTTGAAGCCCTGATTGACATCTAAACAAATGTAATGTGGTGATAACTTGCATTTTTGGAATGTTTATGCTATATTGTACAAAAATTGTTGTATGTTATTATTTGAAATTTGTAAACGTATCTCTTCGTTCTTGTTGGTATAGAATTGAGATGAACAAAACCAGTGATACTTTGAAACATTTGGTAGCTATATGAACACTAGCTTGAATGCATGTGGTTGTTTCCCATGTAGGGATGAGAGGGAGGAATTACGGCGTTTGTCACAGCTGTAGAAGTACATATCAATTCTTCGAAGAATGCCACAAAAAACAACATTGTCCATGGTGTGTAGATGGAATCCAAAAATGTTTTGAGGTTGAAAAGGAGGGAAATAACAAAGGTCGACTATTCAAAACTTGCAGTAATGACTGCAGATTTTTTAACTGGGTAAAAGAAGAAGCAAACGGCAAGTCGAGTTCCATTAATGAAGCAATAAATCCTATTGTGAACGAGGAAGTCAATGAGGTGCAAAGCATGTTCGAAAGTCTAGCTTGAATAGTCAAGAAACAAAATCTCGAGATTTCGTTGAATGTGACATTCCGCAAGGGCAAAGAGCCGTCCGAAGATAATGGAAAAGAAAAAGGGTCGGCATAATGCGTGGTTATATTCGATGTAAAAGCGGTTGGAGTTATATTGTTAGAAATGATTCTTGTAACTCATCAAACTTGATGTACAACTTATTGGGCGCATATTTATTCGAAAGCATTTTCTGGCAAATAGGAAGAATTGAAGAAGTTGTAATGCATTTCTATTTTGCAGTGGTCTCTTTTAACCTGGATGTAGAATTTTGAGATGTAACATAATCAAGAAAGGTGTGCATTAGATGTTTGTCCTAGTGCACTTATTTTATTGTGTAAAGCAAATCTAGAACAGTAAGAAAACCTGCTTCCAAATTCTAAAGCCTCTCAGAAAACACAAAAAGTGACATATATATTATAGTGAAGACAATAACAACAAGATCATAACAAGGCTACAAGGCTAGTTAAAATCTACTTCCAAGATAAAACAAGGCTACCGGGCTAGCTAAAACAAGGCTAGACCAAAATCTGCTTCCAAGATCATAACAAAAATTGACATATACATTACAGTGCAGACTTTGCAAAATTGATCACAGTCTATGGAGTCATAATCTATCTTCACTAAATCATACCAGAATGGTCCCAGAAATAGTAAAAGAATTCCTTACTTGAGGACAAATAACAAAAATCCCAACATGCTTCTTCCGTACTTCATATGCCTGGCCCACCTTGGGCCTTCTACAGGGAAATTGATCCGAACAAAATCTCAATTTTTAATGCGCAGAATTTTGACAGATCAAATAATAATGAATTTGAAATTAGAGGCAAAACTTATAAGAGAAAACCAATGCTTTAATTTATTAGCAATGCTGAATATACAGAAATTGTTCTTTCTACAATTCTCTCTCTGCCTTTCTTAGTCCTTTGTAGGACCTATATATAGCCCATCAAAACGGGATCTTCCAGCAGGTAGTGCCTTCTTCTCAGGAACCATTATTTTTTTCCATGATCTCCACAATCTCCTCAACTGTGGGCAGCTCCTAAATAATAGGAGTAGTTGACATGTTCTCCACCTTCAAACGTTGTGGGCTGATATTGGGCTTCAGCTGTGCGACTTTGATCATTTCAGCCATACCCAGCAGTATAGATCGTCCCAGATCACGGCTTCCCTATTCAGCAGGAACTAGCACCTGCTGGTTCAAAGAGAATAAATGAGGGAACTGTATCTATCCAGACTCCTTGGAAAACCATTTTTCTTGTCTGGGAAACTGACCCCGATGTCCAATTCGAAAAGACTGAATTACTCCCCGCCTTGTAGTATTAGTCTTGCTTTCTACAGTGGAATCTTCCACCAGTGGTACCTCCCTGGCAACTACTAACTCCTCAACTGTAGGTAAGACTTCCTGTGGGTCATCATCAAGTAAAGAGGGCTCAAAAAGCTTTAGCTTATCAACGTTAACCACAGAATACATCTCCATATAAACGGGTAGCTCTAACTGACAAGCATTATCCCCAATTTGACGAAGAACTTTAAATAGCCCATATCGAATTGGCTTCAATTTCTTTCCTTCTCCACGTAAACGCTCCTTTCCCAAGTGTAACCAAACAAGATCTCCTTCTTGGAAATTTCCTTTTACACGATGCTTATCATGGCGCATCTTGTATTTTTGCTAGGCCCGATTCAGCTGCTGCTCCACCTCCTGATGAACCTTTCGAATACGTTCTATAAATTTATATGCCCTGCATTCATCATTCTGACCTTGAGTTGAGGATTCTGTTGATTCAATAGCAAACTCCATGTCAAAAGGACTCTATGGCAGAAAACCCAAGCATACTTCGAATGGTGACTTGTTAGTGGAGCCATGTATCACATGATTGATAGCAAATTGCAGAAATGGCACACTTTCATCCCAAGTCTTTGGACGTTTTGCATTGTAACCTCGCAGCATATGGATGACCGTCCGATTGACAACCTCTGTTTGCCCATCGGTTTGAGGGTGAAAGGCTGTGCTCCGCTTTAACTTGGTGTCCATCTTCTCCCACAATGCACACCAAAATTTACTCAAAAAGCGGCTATCTCGATCAGAAACAATTGAATTGGGAGCCCAAATAATTTCCACACATTTTCGAAAAAGAGTCTTGCAGCTTCTTCTCCGGTTATGGTTTTCTTGCAGGGCATGAGTACCACCATCTTGCTAAACCTGTCAACCACTACAAACTACCTCTCCGGGTGCTTGGCAAACCTCCTAAGAAATCCATAGATATGCTCTGCCAAGGTCTGGCTGGTACTGGAAGTGGGATATAAAGCCCAACTTTTCGGTTTGATGGCTTGGAGGTGCTGCACAACATGCAACCTCTTATAAAGCGCGCCACATCATGCTGCATCTTTGGCCAGAACACATAACGAAGCAAATTTTGCAATGTTTTTGTCACCCCAAAGTGTCCAGCAATTTTGGAGGTGTGTGCTTCACGGATGTATTGGATCCTCCCTGCTGCTCGGGAGATACAAAGGAGTACCCCTTGTATGGTAGACCACCTCGTAGCACAAAATCAGTGGCCTTCCCAGCCTGTACATTTACCATGTGGGTTTGAAAATCTGGGTCATCTTTATACCAGTCATAATATTCATCATGAAGAATCGGCTAAACCAGCATAAAGATAGATAAACACAATGTTGCCACCGGTGGGCGAGAGAGCATATCTGCCAATTTATTCTGGATGCCCTTTTTGTACTTGATCACCAAGTTAAATTGTTGAAGATAGGTCATCCACTTCATATGCCTTGCCTGCTGTAACTTGGATTGTGTTTGCAAGTACTGGAGAGGCCGATGGTCAGTATGCACTATAGTCTCATTCCCAAGCAGGTAAGGCCTCCAATGTTTCACTGCTTGATGCAAGGCAAACATTTCTTTGTCATAAGTAGAGTAGTTTTGGGCTACTCCTTGAAATAGTTCTGAATGGTAAGCCACCGGATTCCCTTCCTGCAGTAGAACCGCTCCCATGGTAAAACCTGATGCATCTGCCTCTAATTCAAAAGCTTTTTGTAGGTTGGGTAATGCAAGCACTGGCGCCTCGCTAATCTTCTTCTTTAAAAGAATGAACGCATCCTCGTGTTCTTGGTCCCACACAAATTGCTTCCCTGCCTTGGCGGGGTCAACTCGTAACTCTCCATTTCCCACAATGAAGCTGAGGTATATCAAGGATTGCTGTCCAAACTCGCATTTCTTGCGATTAAGCTGCAAATGATGAAGTGCCAGTGTTTCAAAAACTTGTCGCACATGTTGTACATGTTTCTCCCAACTACGACTGAAGATAAGGATGTCATCTAAGTAGACAACAACAAAATCATCGGTGAAGGGCCTGAGCACATCATTCATCAGTCGCATGAAGGTGGAAGGTGCATTGCACAATCCAAATGACATCACCAGTCATTCAAACAATCCATGTCGAGTCTTGAAAGCTGTCTTCCATGTGTCATCTTCCCTAATTCGGACTTGGTGATGTCCGGACTTTAGATCCAGCTTGGTGAATACAGTCACATGCTTTAATTGATCAAGTAAGTCATCAATTCGAGGAAGAGGATACCTGTTTTTAATGGTGATTTTATTGAGTGCCCTATAGTCGATGCACATCCGCCATCCTCCATCTTTCTTTGGCACCAAAACAATTGGAGAACCGCATGGCGAGCTGCTGGGTTTTAACATGCCCTTTTCCAGTAATTCTCCAACTTGCCTCTTGATTTCTTCATTCTCCATTACTGAGTTTCGGTACATGGCTAGGTTGGGCAATGTCGAATCTGCAACTAATTGAATTTCATGTTCCACTGCCCTTCGAGGAGGTAAACTCTGGACTTCGGAAAATAGCCCAGGGAATTCCTCAAGCAGAGCCTGTAAGCTACCATTTTTGTCCAGGACAGAGGAAACTAATGGAGAAACTGTGGCTTCAGGCTCTTGTTGTCTCACCATCAACAAAACAAATTTTTGACAGGCATTTACCATTCTTCGATCTTGACATGTTGTGACCAAATCAACTTTTGGAGAGGCTTGATCTTTTCTAACCACATATTTTTTTTCATCTTTCACGAATTCGTACTTCTGGGCTCGTCGATAGTACACGGCATCTCTTTCCCATAGGTAGGGACTTCCAAAGATTACCTGACAAATATCAAGGGGAACTACCTCGCAGGTTACTTCATCAATATATTGACTAGTGATGGCAAACCGAAACTTACACTGTTGATCAATCTTTAGCTCTATATCCTTTTGAATCCACCCTAAAGGATATGGTTTAGGATGCGGAGTTGTTTCAAGTCCAAGCTTTTGTACCAAGCTTGTTGAAATCAAGTTTTTTTGACTTCCCGTATCTACGATGGCTCCAATGACATCTTGCTTCACCTGAATTCGTACCGAGAACAATTCTTCTTTTTCAGCAGTCAAGGAATGGGAGTTGGAAGCTGTCTCCTTCGGCATTGCCATCAAAGACAGAGTCCTATCCACCTCTTCAACCTGTCCCAACTCTATCTTATCATTTACTGAGGTGGAGGTCATGGTTCGCCTTCCCTTTTCTTCCTTATTCCATTTTGCAGGGAACAACTCAGGGTGTAATTTCTAGCATTTTCCTTTGTCATGACCTGTAATTTTACAATGGTCACAATATTTATCAGATTTTGTCGAGTTAGATGAGTTACCCTGATTTAATTTCTTTGGAGGACGGCTTCCATTCTTTTTCTTCTCGTTTCCCAGAGTTCTTGATGGTCCAGTTTTGTTTTTCTGTTCAATCGCCAAGGCTATGTCGCTGGCATGAGATATATTCATTGGTTGGTAGAGCCGCATCTCCCCTTGAATTTGCCGATGTAGCCCAGCCACAAATTTGGTAAAAATGTCTTCATCCCTGAGCGAGATACCCAGAGCTATTGCCAGCCGTCGAAATTCAGTGGTGTATTCTTGGACTGTTTGTTCATGACGTTGCCTGAGATTGTGCCATCGAGTCCATCTATCTTGCGAGTAACCCATTGGGTAGAATTCTTGTCGAAGAAGTCGGGTGAACTCCTTCCAGGTAACTTCTTGTTCTGCCTCAGACTTGAGGTATGCATTCCACCATGTCAATGCATGATTGGTCAGCTTCAGTCGAGCAAATGCAACCTTTTCTTTACTAATGAACCCATAAAGGGTAAAATAAGTCTCCAGCTGGTCAATCCAAGAATCCAGTTTCCCTGCATCCACTGCACCATCGAATGTAGGAATCTCCACTCTTGCTTCTACTTTGAAGGGTCGTATAGTTTTTTCAGGAAAAGGGAATGTACTGGCATCAACTTCTTCGCCATCCTCATCTTCCTTCAGGTCTTTTGGCCTAGCTATTTTATCGGCCTCCCTTGTGACTGGAGCCCGTGGTGGAGTGGATTCGTGACCATCTATTTGCTCTCCCCTGGCTGATGAAGATGGTTGTGCCTGAATCCATGAAAGAACCGCACCAAGCTGCTCTGTTAACCTGTCTACTTTAGGAGCCAAGTTGGTTTCCTTCCCAGGTATTTCCTCTTCTCCTATCATTGCAGCTTTCCCTGTTGGTTTTCGGTGTATTTTAAGGATGGATAGAGACTCTCCTGTTTCTTGGTAACCTGACTTGGTCAGTACCATTCACGTTGATTAAGTGCAGCGTTTTTAACGCAACCGCTCTGATACCAAACTTGATCCGAACAAAATCTCAATTTTTAATGCACAGAACTTTGACAGATCAAATAATAATGAATTTGAAATTAGAGGCAAAACTTATAAGAGAAAACCAATGCTTTAATTTATTAGCAATGCTGAATATACAGAAATTGTTCTTTCTACAATTCTCTCTCTGCCTTTCTCAGTCCTTTGTAGGACCTATATATAGCCCATCAAAACGGGATCTTCCAGCAGGTAGTGCCTTCTTCTTAGGAACCATTATTTTTTTCCATGATCTCCACAATCTCCTCAACTGTGGGCAGCTTCTAAATAATAGGAGTAGTTGACATGTTCTCCACCTTCAAGCGTAGTGGGTTGATACTGGGCTTCAGCTGTGGGACTTTGATCATTTCAGCCATACCCAGCAGTATAGATCGTCCTAGATCAGAAATGTGGATGGTTGTATGGAATCAAACAACCTATCGAAAAGACGAACATAATTACATGCATATAATGTATAGTCGAAAAAAATTCAAAGATTTAAATGTGTGTAACCTTGATCACCGAATATGACATTTGTTAGTGTTGGGGGGCCAAACTTGAGGCTGGCAGATGTTGCGGGAAGGTAGGACTTTCTGCTTCACCCTACATCGTAATGACAATGTATTTTAAGTTTCGAAGAAATCAATATAATACACTAAGTATACTAACCAACAATAGTTGCGAATACGAAAATGGTGTCTACATAGAATATTGTTGAGACGCTGGGACGACAGGTGCAAATAGTATATTACTGTGCCCGGACGTCGGTCTCTTTCCTCTAATCGAAGTCGAAGTAGCATTCACATACAACATGTTATATACTAATTGTAATGGAATACTGTTTAAGTTGACAAAAATTGTGACAATGATACCTTTGCGTTCTTCGAAGAGAACTTTAAGGGGCCTTTTTTCCGAAAGTTCTTAGGCGTGCCCTTTATTTTTGTTGATATAGGATCTTGGATACTCCCACTGGCATTGTTTTGAGATTGATTACACTGCAAGGCAAACTGAATAGTGTGATGTGAAACGTGATTACTTCCGGTGCCTAACTTTATTGCAATAAACTCTTGCTTTTGATTAGTTATCCACTCCTTGATCGCGTAGCAGTGCACTTCGTCGTCAGCCGCAAGGTTTGCAACCTCGGCAAAACTCTAACAAATGTCGTTGTATCTCAATTGTTCAGGTGTACTAACCAACCCGGCATAGTTAATTGCAACCCTGGTGTGTGCTCTACAAACATCTCTCCTCCATCTTCGTAGTATATACCTATCCGACAGAGACATGACGTCATTACGGATCAGGACTACGATAGCGTGAAGACACAAAATTCCCCGAAACTCAAATAAATGGCAACTACAAACAATTTTGCAATTATCTTTCTAAAATGAGACGAAACACCTTTTTATCTTCTATCTATCATCATCAAGCATGACGACCTCTCGTATTTCATAGGTGGTGCATGAAGGTCCCTCCGTACTAGATATGATGTCGCAATAAACCTCCCTATAAGCTCAACTTGAACTTCCTTGGACTTTGCAATGGTGTAACATTTCTGATAGTGCTTATCCATTTCGAACATAGTTGTACACGGTACCATTTGGGAGTATGACTAGAAGTCAGCCTGAAACTCCTTTTCAACCTTATTTCTTAGTGCCCGTTCATACTGTTCAACAAATTGCTTCAACGATGTATTTGAATGAACGTACCCATCAAAGAATGCATTCATACTCCCAAAATGTAGTTTTCAAATAGTAAGGAACCCAACGACCTCTATTATCAAACAGGCCTGACAGCCACTCATTACCGTGCAACCCATATGTGTTAATCATCGCCGTCCATCCATCTTCAAATTCTTTCACAAACTGCGAATCATACACCAATGCATGTACAGTCGAAAAAATGGAAGCCTTATCAACATGGTATCCAAACTTTTCGAGCAACTTCTTCATAGTATACCACAAATACCATCTATGCTTCGTATTAGGAAAAACAATTTGAACTCCATTTTCCATAGCCCTATCTTGATAGTAATGATTCCACGGGGAGCTTTTGAATGCATACACTAAAGCCATGTCCTAAATAGCCACACAAAAGTATCTGTATCTTCGTTTGACAACAAACCACGATCAAGCAATGTTGATTGTCCATGATGGTTAACGCCAACAAAAGGAGCGAAATGCATGTCATACTTATTGGTTAGATAAGTGGTATCGAATGTGACAACGTCGTCAAACACCTTATACGCTTACCTAGACCTATTATCTTCCCAAAATACATTTTTCAATCTGGAATCATCATCTAAGTCCATACTAAAGTAGAATCCTGAGCACTGGGCTTGCATAATCAAAAAGTATAACTATATCGCTGCGGCATCTCTTTTGCCAAGTCCTAGTCATCTCACTTGTTCAATATAATTCCAACAATCATTTTCCACATGCCACGCGATTTATGCAACGTGATTTTTAAACCGCAAGTGTACGGTGTCAAATTTTGTAATATAGTAAAGAAGTTAGGATGTCGAATCCACAAGGATTGATATTCGAATAAATTGAGTACTATAATTATTTTAGCCCTCACTTTATTTAGACAATCAAATGTTGAAACGATGTTTTATGCTAAATTAAAATAAATGGGATGAACGACGCAAGTAAACGAGGATAAATTATAGAATTTCTTATCAAATTATGAATGCCTTTGGAATGATTTCACCGTACCTTCGACAATGTTTTTCAACCGTATAACTGTTTCCATCGATCTTTTCAAAATTTATAGGCAAGAATGCTAAAGTGATTCTATTTCCCTCTCTCGAGCGCCAAATAAAATCTATTTCCATATTTTAATTTCAATATCTCTATTCCGAATTAAAGATATAAAAATTATCAAGCACGTGGTTCTTAATTAAAACAAGCCTCAAAGATTCGCACATTCTCTCGAAACCTACGAAATCTAGGTTATGTTGTCTTAGATCACTGCCACGCGTTTTATATAACGTGATTTTTACCGCAAGCGCACGGTGTCAAGTTTTGTAGTATATTAAAGAATTGAAAAGTGTCGAACCCACAGGGATTGATATTCGACTTCCACTGAGTACTATAATTGTGTCCGCGTTTACTTTATCTTGACAATCGAGTGTTAAATTAATATTTGAATACTAAATTAACGTCAATGAATTAAATAGTGCAATAAAAGTGAGGCAATTTCTAAAGATTAAATCAATTTTACGTAATGTCTAGGGAATGATTTCACCATATTCTCGACATAATTCTCAATCCCCATAGGTATTTCTATCAAATATTTCTCAAATTCATAGGCAAGAATCCTAAATTAATTCTATTTCCCCCTCTCGAGCGTCAAATAGAACATGTCTCTATATTTTAACCCCAATATCTCTATTCCGAATTAAATATATAAAGATTATCACGTACTTGGTTCTTGTTTTACCCTCAAAGATTCGTACTTTCTCTCGAAACCTACAAACCTAGGTTATATTGTTCTTAGATCACGCCTAAATTTCCCTCTCTCGAGCGTCAAATTTAGAACATCAATTCATTCAATTGGTGATCAGGCAAAAGAAAGCATTAAGCAAGAACGATATAAATTCAATTCTGGAAAATTAAATAGAAATACTATAAAGAAATTGAATCATGTCTCAAATAGGTTACATCAAACCCTAGATTTAATAACTTCGTTCATGATTGAAAAGAAGAACATGATAAAATACAAATCAAATTGCATGAAGGAGAGAAAGATAAGAAAAAACTCAGGTCGTTGCTCTATTTCTCAATCTTGTGGCTTGATTTCTCAGTTTCTCCCTTCTTCTTCTCCAAAATCGGGTCGATCTTCTCTCAATTGGTGCCTCTCTTTCTCTTGCCTCTTCAGCCGTCTAACCCCCTTTCTCTTGTTCTTCAGCTGGGTATTTATATTTTCTAAGGGTCCTCAAGGGTTAGGGTGTGATTTTTGGGCCGAAAAAATACTTAAAAACCCGGATGTTAATGTTTTGGAAACGGGCGCCATGGCGCCCAGGTCTGGCGCCGTGGCGCCCAAGTCTCTGCCCTTTTTTTTTCCTTGGGCACCATGGCGCCCAGGTCTGGCGCCGTGGCGCCCAATGTTCTGCTTCTTTTTTTTTTCCTTGGGCACCATGGCGCCCAGGTTTCTGCTGGAATTGCCTCTCTTTCGAGCGCCATGGCGCCCCTTTTTCGGCGCCGTGGCGCCAATGCCACTGCTTTAATCCTCTTCTCTTTATTTTTCTAAGCCTATTTCCCACTCCAACCTTATTCAATACTTGCTTATTCATGCTCCATTTCATTGATCATCATTTTTGCTCATCACCGGCTCCCAATAGTGATATTTTCTTGAGAATTGTCCAAACTGCAAAACAACACTAACAAACACATCAAAACGTTCAAAAATGCTCAATAACACATCAAAAAACTCGATTTAGAAGCTTTAGTTTAATGAGTGAATTACACTCATCAATCACGCCTAAATTTGCCTCTCTCGAGCGCCAAAATTTAGAACATCAAATCAATCAATTAGTGACAAGTTAATTGAAAGCATTGTGCACAAACAACATAAATAAATTAATGGAAACATTAATTGAAATAATTAAAATGGAATTCAAACATGTCTAAAGCAGGCTACATCAACCCTAGGATTAAAGTTTAGTGCATAATTGAAAGAATTAACACAAGTAAATTAAAATGAAAGCACATGGAAAAGAAAAAGGAATGGAAAAACTCGTTTGTAGCAGCTTGATTTCTTCCCCAACTGTATTTGTCTTTCCAGCGGTGCCCCTTTTTCTCCTTTCTTCCTTTTCAATCCCAGAAGTTTGAGCCAATGAAAATCCCCTTCAATTGTTCTGTAATTGCCGATTGTTCTCCCCAAAATTCTCTTGCACGTTCCCCCTATACATGGCTGGTTTCCACAGATTTGTAATGTGCGGCTCTCCCCTTTTTTTAGGTTTTGGGTGGTATTTATAGTTTCTAGGAGTTTTGGATGGGTTGGAGTCGACTTGGACCGAGAAATATATTTTAGAAATCTGAATTTCCCTTTCTAGGAATGCAGCACCTGGGCATTGCGATTTGGGCACCTGGGAGCTGAGTTTCTGTTGGAATTACAGCATTGTGGTGCCTGGGCGCTGAGGGTATAACGCCCGATTCGCCCGAAACGGCATTCTGTGTGTGTTTCAGTATTTTTAGCATAACTTTCTCGTTCGATATCCAATTGAAGTGATTCAAGATGCGTTGGAAAGGTAATTCAAAGGGCTACAAATTTTCTTCGGGCATCATTCTCCAATTAGATCGTTTGCTATGTCGAAAATGGGTCTGAATGTGGGACTAAAAATCCGGTGCAAAACTTTTCAGTTGGAAAATGATTTATGATCATATCTTGATTAAATTTGATCCCTTTTGACACCTTCCTTCATCCAATTGACCCCTACCACTCTCGGATCATCATTGCAAGTTCCGATACAACTTTTAATTATGTGCACTTAGTCCTCAAACTTTGGATCTCTTACATTTTGGTCATTTCATCCAATTTCGCCAACTTTTGCCTATTTCTTTTATTTGGCCTCTTTTAGCACTTGTTTTCTCCACTTCATCCATCCTTCAAAATAGCGTGAAAACCACATGTTAGAACCTCTAAAATACTCTCCAAGATAGCAAAATCATGAAATTAATGGCATAATATAATGAGTGTAAATCACTCATCACCACACAACTCATATTTTCATGTCCACTTGTTTCAACCACTGTAGAGTTAAAACTTTTGTGTAAAGGAATTCCAGTCATATCATTCACTTCAAACTTCCGTTTCGCATGTGAGCTTAATTCTCGATTGCAATGATATAACCTCGATTTCGAATGACTTGTTTTATGATTGTAGCCGAGATGGACTGTGTTTATTATCCATATTCCATAAATATCTGTAGATGCAGTGATCCTAGCTTTAAAAATCTGTCTGGATTGTTGGTTGGGGCTTTGAAGGACCACTGGTGCTGGTAGGCCTTCGACCTTAACGGCCACATGTTGAAGTCACATATTTTATTTTCCCTTCGTCTCACTTTTTCGAATTCCTTCTTCTAACTGGAAAACCTATACGATATGCATATTTTTTTGTAGAAATCGCACAATTCATTGTCGTCCTTAAACATCATACCCACCTCAGGCATCGTCGGACCATCTTCTTCTAACAGTTCCTTCTCTGCTGATATCATGTTGTCTGCAACATTCTCATTGACATCTCTCTCCACCAAAAAATCATCCCTTATGTCTTCCACAAAAACTTCTGTTGCAACACAATTGATGTAATATCAGTTCAGACAAATCACAAATTACAGAATACCAAATATACCAACGAAAATTTCTTCTTGTTATTATCTTTGTGTTGAATCAGTTTTTAATGGTTCTAAGGAAGCCTTCAACTAATTCAGATATTCTACAGGAAGCTTTCGAAATTTACAAGTTTCATTACATTTATTACCTATATTTATTGAGCCATTTAAAGCTGTTTGAAAACGGAGAGATGTTTTCTAAAGAAAAAAATGATTAGAGAGATCTATAACCTCTAATGTTTTCAACGCCAATAAATGTTCGAAAAGAGAAATGAAGTTTTCAATGCCGATAAATGAAAAGAAAAATGCTTTCAATGCTAATAAACTATTCGAAAAGAGAAACAACAGCCTTCACTCTAATGTTTTCAATGCCAATAAAATGTTCGAAAAGAAAAACGAAAAGAATGGAGAGTTCGACAGAAAAATTATTGCCATCTTCACTGGAGTTGGGTATCACCATTTTCACAATTGGGGAAACATGAAATCTCAGGTTATCGTTGCTTCGGAAACGACGGGTGCAGTGAACGGTACCAAAATGGAGGGAAATGATAGGGACGGGTTTGGGTGTGGTCTATTGTCTTTTTCTAGGTTTTATGTTAACCAAAGTGGTCAACAAAAAAAGTAATTGTAGCTCAGTGGTCAACAATTTTATTTTTTATTTTTTATTGTAGCTTGAAAATTTGAATTTCTGTTCCGCTTCTGTGAGTTCGGTCTATACAAGAGGCTTTAGTGTTAAAAAAAAATATTCCAATTATTAAAATTTAGAAAGAATGGGGGCCAAACGAGGGCTAATTTCAAAATGCCGAGAAACTAAGAAAAAGGGTTTAAACAAAAACCTAGACTAAAGTAACTAAAATTGTAAATAATTCAAACTAAACCAAATGACAAAAGTAACACTAAAACTTAAAAAAATAGCTTTTGAGACCTAAATGAACTCAAATGACTAAAATCCAACATACCTTATAACAAAATAGTAAGTTCAGTCCGTCTCATCGTTCCTTTCTTGAAAAGATATTATGGATCCAAATCTGAGTTTGAACATCAAACCCGCAATTTGCTTTTTTTTCCCCCCATTTTCGATTCAACTAGTCCTTAGTCCACTCGATCATCTGTTTTATATCAGTAAACTAAAATGATCTCTATTGTAAAATTTAGGAACAAAATAAAATTAGATCCAAAATAAATTGGAAAATTAATTTATTTAATGACCATTAACGATACTTTTCGTAAAAAATAAAAATAAAATGAAGAAGAAGAAGAAGAAAATAACATTTTAATTGTTAAATCAAGAATTCACCACTTCGGGTTCAATTATGCTGGGTGTACAGAGTTGTGAATAGAAACCCCCACACACACTCACGGCAGGCGTTTGTGAGTGTTCGGTAGGGGTTCCTAGAACACCTACCTTGTACCTCAGGCATTTCCCTTTCGGGTTTGTAATGACATTGCAATTGCATTTATAGTGTGGAAACAAATAGAAAAGTCAAGAAGAGAAAATTAAGAATAGGACAGTGAGGGTGATTGGGGGTAGAATTCAAGTTTGGGCGTTGGCAGGAGCAATTTAGCTTTGCATGGGTTGATATTAAGCTCGTGTTCGACAATCATTATTTAGAAAAAAATAATGTTTTAAATAATGATTTCTAAGATATTGTATGATTAAAAAGCATTGAGTTTACGTGCAAAATATTTTATTGTGTGACATAGTTGAAAATGAGACATAGAAAAAAGAGTTTTCAAATAATAAATATCAAACAGGGGCTAAAATTTGTTAACAATCAAATGGTATAAGAGTTTTCATATGTTACGATTATCCTATACAACAATACACGTTTAAACTAATATTAAGATTGTCCACTTCGATGCTCGAAGTCAATTTGGACATTACAAATGAATAAAACATGAATCAATCTTGTTATATGTACACAACAATGCTACAAGTACGGAAAATTCAACATAAATTTTACAAAATGAACACTTGGTGGGTTTTCATTGAAAGATATAAAAAAAAATGGCCGTGAGGGTGTTGACACAACATCACTCTGTCAAATTTCTGTGAGAAAAGTCTGTAAGTGATACTTTTTCATATGTACAATGATGATTAACAAGATTTGTCGACATTTATGATTTGATATCATCATATTCATATACAATAAGGCCCCATTTGATTGTTAGCAATTTTCCATGGAAAATGGAAAATTAAACCCATTTTCCATCTTTTGGATCTTTGATACCCCTACCCCCTCCTTTTTTTCCAAGGAATTCATTTTCTTTGTTGTCTTGGGGAGCAGCAATTTTTCAAGTTTTCATGGAATTCGAATTCTCATAGGCCATTGTAGCGATTTTTTTTTTCAATTTTATTATTATTTTTTTGTTGGCAATTGAAACAAATTTTAAGAATTATTGTAAAAAAATATTTTCCTTTAATCGACAAATTTCATGTAAAACAAAGCCAAACAAACACCAAAAGATAAATGATTTTCTTGAATTTTTTTTTTGGCAATGAAACAAATTTTATTCTCAATACCAGTAAATTTCATCCCTTTAATTAACAATTTTCATGTAAAACAAAGTCAAACGAACACTTAAACATACTTTTATTTCAACATTTTTCACGTGAAAAAATATACTAATCAAACACAATAATTTACAATTTCCAGGAAAATAATTTTTAGACAATTTAATTTCTTAAAATTCATTTTTCTACTCAAATTTCATCTTTATAATCAAACGGACCCTAAGTGAAGAGTGTGTTATGGGGTTTTTGAATATGCATAGCTATATTTTTTTAAGTTGGAACAAGTTAGGACATTTTCAAAATGCTTTTATAAGCGAGGCCCGTCTGAGTAAATCCCTCAAATATAAATAGAAAAGTAAAAGGGAGCTAAGTAACCTAAAAGCGTTAACCGTGCATGGCAAAATCGTGCGGGTGAAGAGAAAGCGCATTGCCGGTGCTTCCTCCGCTTTACTGGCGACTGAAGAATGGACGCAGCGGTAGTGTAGTGTAGTGTAGTGAAGGAGACGAAACTTCGAAAGAACTGCAAATCAAGAACGAAGAATATATTTAACCCTTAACGGTAATAAGATCAAATCGACTCGTTAATTGAGTGTGATTGGTGTGAATAGCATTGAGAAGGGTTGGGGAAGGGTGGCATTCGAAGTAGTGGTGGCGGTGGGTTCGCTGGTATTGCTCGGATGGGCGGGGCTGTGGTTCTTGAACCGGAGGCTTTACAAAGAGTACGAAGAGAAACGGGCAGTGGTTCAGATCATTTTCAGTGTCGTTTTTGCCTTTTCTTGCAACCTCTTCCAACTCGTGCTCTGCGAGATTATTCCAATTCTCTCCAAAGAGTGAGCAATTCATAAGATTATTTGTACCACCGTGACTAATATTAATCTGAAAATTGCATGTATTAAGGATTAAATTAATCTGAAAATTGCATTTATTAAGGATTAAATTAATGTATTTTCTTCTAGATACCCCATTTTCTACTAACATTTGCTAGATCACTCGCTGAACTTAGGTGCTATAAACAGTACTTGCTGGAATGAGTTAATATTTCACATATATTGTTTACAATGGCGTTGAATGTTACCCCAAAAAAAAAAAAAGGGCTTCACAATGACACTGCCATTATTTTTATTTTATTTTTTTACTTTCGTGGATAATCCACGGTACAACTTATAAGTGGTTTTAATGTGATAGTGTTTAGAGCAAGATGGATGAATTGGAAGGTGACTGCTTTTGTCTGATGGTACATTAATCTAAAAATTGCAGTTGTTAAAAGCTATAAACCAATCAAACCAGGAATCAAATATTTGAAGGAGGTTTTCTGGTTCTTCCCCAATTCTTTGCCATCGACCATTCCAACCAGGTTTTCAGGAATAAGCACTACAAGAATGGCCACACCATACCCCCTGCAGTTACCTCTAAAAGGAATGATCTCAGGCATCAATCTAAAAAGAGTTTGGTAGCTTTCGCTAAATCGATGCTTAGGGCTAAGTGATACAACTGTGTTCTTATGGATTAAATTAATTTATTTTCTTCTGGATACATCCATCTTTCTACCCTCATTTGCGTAATTACTTGATTGAACTTATATACTACAAACAATTGTTTCTAGCTTGGCTTACGTTTCACATTTAAGTCAGGCAAGTTTACAAATTGTGTCGAATGCTACAAAAAAGCCTTCATGATGATGCTACCGTAGGTTTTTTAGTTTCGAGTTTTATGTAGGCTTTAGGTACTACAAATAAGTTGTTTGAATGGGAAAGCATTTCCTGTTGTCTGTAGGGCAGGATGGACGAATTGGAAGGTGGATTTGTTTTGTCTGATCATGCTATTGGTGTTCATGTTGCCTTACTATCATTGCTACTTGATGCTTTGCAACAGTGGTTTTCAAAAAAAAAAAAAAAAAAAAAAGACCGACTCGTGATATTATTTTTATGCCCTTTTTTAAAAAAAAAAAAAAAAAAAAAAAAAGAGAGAGACCGACTCGTGATATCATTTTTATGTTTAGAATTGCAATTAACATTATTCTATGTCATTGGGTTCGGGGTGGAATGGTAACTAGCTAGTTACATTTATTTTGAACTGCCATGTCATTTTACTCATCGAAGTCAAGTTTTCCTTGAGAACTTCAGTTCAGCATCACTCCTTCCTAAATATCTTTTGAACTTTTACCAAGATCTTAAACTTTTTTCTATATTATCAAACCAACATTGCTAAGAGAGAAAAACTTGAAGATTGGGAAAACCAAAGTACTGTCTATACTGTTTCACTTTCCTTAAAGTAAATTTCTTGTAATTCTTGTTGTTTTTACTTTTTATTCTTTCTTTCTTTTCTTCCTTTTGTTTTTGGCATTACAGGTGTTAGAAAAGAACGTGCTGCACTTGGTGCTGCTTTATTCTTGTTGGCTTTTCTATATGGTTTTTGGCGCATGGGGATCCACTTTCCAATGCCTTCTCCAGATAAAGGTTTGAACGTAATTTTAGATGTTCCTGAGGGGATGACATAACTCCTGAGCATGTTCTGGATATGATTTTATTCCCTTATTTTTCCGCATTATCATGACTTTGCTTTGGTTTCTCAGGATTTTTCACAATACCTCAGTTGGTGAGCAGAATTGGGGTCATTGGTGTGACTGTTATGGCTGTCCTATCTGGCTTTGGAGCAGTGAATTTACCATACAGCTACCTATCTCTCTTCATTCGGTAAGGATAATGTTAGATCCATTACATGAGTTAACTTGAATGAGTTGATGCACTCAGCATATATCTTGCAATCCTGATATTTCACATGGGGGGATACTCCGTGTTATTGATTTGGAATTCAATTGCTTTCTGTACATGTTATTTTAAAGTAAGTTCTCCACAGAATATTATGCTTATGTTTAATTAGTTTCAAGGGTTAAAAGTTTTAGTTCAATGATAAGTTGGATCAATCAGTCTTTGGATGAACTCACAATAAATTCCTTGGCTTGCGGAATTGGTTGGTGAGACTAGGAAGGGGTCAAATTGTGTGTTAGAACTTCAGTGAATTGCTTGAAGGTTTTCGATTAAGTAGAACTAAGGAATATGTGGACCGTCCTTAGAAATAATGGGGACAAGGATTACAGTGGAGTCTCTATAAAGATTGTGTTGTTCGGTATTTAGGTTCAATTATTAATAAGAAAGATGACACAAAAGATGATGTAACATATAATTAGAGCTGATTTTATGAAATAGAGAACTATTACAAAGATCCTAGAAATATTCTTTTAATGTTAAAAGGCAAGTTCTATAAAACTACTTGACCTGCTAGGCTTTATGATGCTGAGTTCCTAAAGTATAAAATATCCAAGCGATGAACTTAGTGGAATTTTGAATGTTAA
Source organism: Olea europaea var. sylvestris (assembly GCF_002742605.1). Taxonomy (NCBI): domain Eukaryota; kingdom Viridiplantae; phylum Streptophyta; class Magnoliopsida; order Lamiales; family Oleaceae; genus Olea; species Olea europaea. Next base: position 36,711 of record NW_019242290.1, on the reverse strand, counting down.
GATTAATGTGTGGCTATATGAAAATGGGTACGATAAGAAATGATAATATATGCTAGTGAATTGTGGTGGTGGCAATTGAGAATAAATTAAGGAGATGACAACTTAGGTTACATGGATATGCCTATCTTAGACAAAGAAACTCTTGTTCGCAACAGTGGCATAATCTCATTAGAATAAGTTGCATAAGAGAGAAGTAGACCAAAATTAATATGGTTTGTTCATTGTTATGGTTGCGAAAATTATATTGAATCTTTCCAAAGGCCTAAACATAGTGGGAAAAAAGACTAAATAGTCAACCTTACAAATATTGGGAATAAGGCTTAGCTTGTTATTAAAGAAGCTAGTCACAAATTATGTCACTGCAGTATCAATTCTAACTTATATAGTGTGATTGATTCTCAAATCATAGAATCATGGATCTATTAGACAGTGTTGTTTGCGCAGGGCTTAAAATATTGATTAATTTTGAATTGTTTTAGTCAAAAGAAACGATTTTGAACCAGTGGTTGATTAACCTTTAAGCAAAAAATTTAAACCTGCAGGAATGCTCCTGACCGTGTTGCTGAGTTCTGTAAATATTATGTGATCACCGATTAACCTTGTCCCAAAAAAAATTACATTTACCTGTTGAAAAGGAAAACATTAGTGGAATGCTATATTGTTCATGACTACCTGTAATTCCTCATTTTGTCATTTCATTTTTTCTATTCTGGAGAGAAATTGAGGAATCAGAAATCAAGGCATTGGAAAGACAGCTAATGCAATCCGTTGAGACTTGCATTGCAAAGAAAAAAAAGATAATTCTATATCAAATGGAGATGGAGCGAATCCAAGGATCAGAAGAGGTTCATTGTGTAGAAAACCAATTATGGAAAGGCACTGTAAATATTATGATTGATAGGATTGTTATAGGATTATTTGTTAGGTGATTTATTTCCTTATTTAACAAATTGGAGTCTTCCTTTTTTATTCCATACTTTGTAATATAAATAGGTCGTATTGGTTTTGTAATATTCAATGAGAATGAAAAGAAGCTTTATTCTTCATGATATCAGAGCCTAGGTCGTTCTAACCTAACACACCAATGGCTGAATTTCCCGTCAACAGCCAAGAATCAATGACCTCTGAAACTTTTTGTCCTGAAGCAGAGGCCAACCCTTCCATTGGATCCAATAATCTCGAAAATTCCTCATTCCAACTTATAGCAGAAAAACTGAACGGGAGAAATTTTCGAGAATGGGCCCAATCTATAAAATTGGTCATCGACCGGAAAGGGAAATTAGGCTATCTTACCGGTGATACAAAAAGACCCACCGATACTGTGAGTCTGCAGAAGTGGAAACTCGAGAATTCAATGGTGATAGCTTGGCTCGTAAATTCCATGAAGCCTTCTATAGGGAAGACTTACCTGTTCCTTCCAACGGCCAAAGACGTGTGGGATGTTGTGAAGGAAACATATTCTGACGCCGAGGACGCATCACAGATCTTCGAACTTAAAACCCGTTTGTGGTAAATTAAGCAAGGGTCGAGGGATGTTACTGAATACTACATGGAGATGGTATCCCTATGGCAGGAACTCGACCTTAGCTTGGAGGAAGAATGGGAGTGTTCAAATGACAATGCAAGGTACAAGAAAAAGGTCGAGAACGAGAGAGTGTTTTAGTTCCTAGCAGGGCTGAATCGAGAACTCGACGACGTCAGGGGAAGGGTTCTAGGCCGACCACTACCTTCCACTCGCGAGGTGTTCGCAGAAGTCCGGCGAGAAGAATGCCGTCGGCAGGTCATGATAAAGGAAAATTCTGAAATTTCTGGACACAGTAATGAGAGATCGGCCCTAAAATCACATTTTGGGCTACCATATTTGAAAGATAATGGGTCGGCTAATATGGGCCCGGCAACAGGAGGTTTAAATAGAATTGGGCCAGCATTCTTTGGGTTGGAAATGAAATAAAAGGTGGGCCAGAAAGTGAAACAAATTTTGGACCAGCAATTAAAAATGGGCAAGGAGCATTGGGCTTGTCATCTAAAGGGATAGCCGGGCGACCCAACCAAAAACAGCAGCGAGGACGGCCTGGTGTGAACATTGTCGCAAACCGGGACACAAAGAAGACACTTGTTGGGATATTCACGGGAAACCAGTGGATTGGAAACCAAAGCAAAACACAAGGGGCTGAGGATACCAAGTCGAGACAAACATTAATCCCACTCCAAGTGGGACATTTAATTCAGAACAATTGGAACAACTCTACCAAATTTTCTCGAGTCTCCAGACATCCAATTAGTCTTCCTCAAAAGGTTCATCTAGTTCTTTAGCTCACAAAGGTAACTTTTTGAAAGCCTTAAATACTTCACGATACAAAATCCTTGGATTATCGATTCGGGTGCGTTCGATCATATGACAGACTTATATCACTTATTTTTTTCATACTCCACCTGTGTTGGAAACATTAAAGTAAAAATTGCAGACGGCTCACTCTCATCGGTTGCAGGAAAAGGGAGTATTAAAATCTCTGAATCTTTAACACTAGAATCAGTCCTTCATGTCCCAAATTTGTCCTGTAACTTATTATCTATTAGTCAACTTACAAAAAATTCCAATTGCTCAGCTAAATTTTTCCCATCATATTGTGTCTTTCAGGATCTTTCATCGGGGAAGACGATTGACAATGCTAAAGAATGTGAAGGACTTTACTACTTCGAAGAAGCTGATATGAGTAAGCCAGGTCAATTTTCAAGTTGTAATTCAACGTCTGTTTGTAGGGATAGTGAAATTCTGTTATGGCACTATAGAATTGGTCATCCTAGTCTACAATACTTGAAGCATGTACTTCCCTCTCTTTTCTTGAATAAAACATCATTTGAGCTTCAATGTGAAAGTTGTGAATTTGCAAAGCATCAACGAACAAATTTTCCAAATTCCATATACAAACCATCTAAGCCATTTACCATAATTCACAATGACTTATGGGGACCTTCTCGTGATCCCAATCGTACACACACAAAGTGGTTTGTCACATTCATCGATGACCACACTCGATTATGTTGGGTCTATTTACTAAAAGAAAAATATGATGTTCGCACAATATTCATAAATTTCCACTCTATGATTCAAACTCAATTTCAAACATAACTTCAAATTTTACGTACTGACAATGGTACAGAATATTTCAATACTACTTTGCAAAACTACCTGAAAAAACACGGAATAGTCCATCAAAGCTCATGTGTCAACACTTCCCAACGAAATGGGATCGCTGAACGAAAAAACAGACACCTACTTGAAGTTGCTCGTACTTTAATGTTCACTACAAACATGCCAAAAACATTTTGGGGAGATGCCATTCTAACATCCGCATATCTCATCAATCGAATGCCTAGTCGTACTCTCTCTTTCAACTCACCTATACAAAAATTTCAAAAGTATTATCCTACTTCTCGCCTTAGTTCAAACCTAACCTTAAGAGTGTTTGGGAGTACTGCCTTCGTACATATTCACTCCCATCATCGAAACAAACTTGAACCACGTGCAATCAAATGTGTGTTTATTGGTACTCACCCACTCAAAAGGGCTACAAATGCTATGATCCATCCACAAAAAGGGTGTTTGTCAGTCTAGATATCACATTCTTCGAAAGAACGCCCTACTTCCAACATCCTTCTCTTCAGGAGGAGAATCAAAATGAAGATCGGTTCTTGGATCGGGAATTCTTAAACTTTGACATTTTCCCTACTGAACAAACACATACCTCATCTTCTAATGTGCCATATACAGAAGGCAACTTGAACTTAGGGGGAGATGTTGGAAAACAAAATGACAAGGAGATACTAGTTTACTCAAGGAAGCCTAAATTGAAGTACAAGGAGAATCTCACACCTGAGGCACCAAGAAAGTCGGAACCGATGATAGGACCTAATGAGAACCCCTCCAACGAATCTCCAGACGATTTGCCTATTGCTCTCAGGAAACAAACTCGGTCATGTACTCTCCGTCCTATTTCAAAATTCATGTCTTATAAAACTCTATCTACAAGATTTCGTGTTTTTACAGCTAACCTGGATGAAACAGAAATCCCAAAAAATATTCATGAGGCCCTGGAATCACCCAAATAGAGAGAAGCAGTAATGGAGGAAATGAGAGCTTTGAAGAAGAATGGAACATGGGAAATGGTAAACTTACCGAAAGGAAAGAAAACTGTGGGATGCAAATGAGTGTTTAATGTGAAATACAAAGCTGATGGGACTATAGAGCGCTACAAAGCTCGTCTGGTCGCCAAAGGATATACTCAAACTTATGGCATCGACTACACAGAAACATTTGCACCAGTAGCAAAACTAAATACAGTCAGAGTTCTGTTGTCATTGGCTGTTAATTTAGATTGGCCACTTCAACAGCTGGACATCAAGAATGCATTCTTGAATGGAGAGCTAGAAGAAGAAGTGTTCATGACAATACCACCAGGGTTCAACAGAGGAAATGAAAAACAAGTGTGTAGACTCAAGAAATCCCTATATGGTCTCAAACAATCACCAAGAGCTTGGTTCGATAGATTTGTGAAAGTATTAAAAAATCAAGGATATCAGCAAGGCCAATCCGATCATACCATGTTCTTCAAACAGTCTAAAGATGGGGCAAAAACAATTCTAATTGTATATGTTGATGATATCATCTTAACTGGGGACAACACAGCTGAAATGGAGAAACTAAAGATGTGCTTAGCCACCGAATTTGAAGTAAAGGACCTAGGACAGATGCGATACTTCTTAGGAATGGAGATTGCACGATCAAAGAAGGGTATTAGTGTTTCTCAAAGAAAATATATTCTCAAATAACAAAGGACCTTGTTAACTCAGTGGAAATAGACAAATTCCAAAGACTTGTTGGGAAGTTGATCTACCTATCACACACTAGACCTGACATCGCCTTCGCAGTCAGCATGATAAGTCAACATATGCACTCTCCTAAAGAAGTCCACTTGGAGGCTGTGTACAAAATATTAAGATATCTGAAAGGTAATCTCGGGAAAGGACTGTTCTTTGAAAAAAATAACAGAAAGGGAGTAGAGATATTCACAGACGCAGATTGGGCTGGATCAATGGAAGACAGAAGATCTACTACTGGCTACTGTACTTTTGTCTATGGAAATTTGGTAACTTGGAGGAGTAAGAAACAGAATGTAGTGGCGAGAAGTAGTGTTGAAACTGAATTTAGAGCTGTCGCACAAGGAATATGTTAAGGACTATGGATAAAGAAACTCTTAGAAGAACTAAACGTCAAGGTGAAGCTTCCAATCAAATTCTATTGTGATAACAAAGCAGCCATCAACATTTCTCTCAATCCAGTACAACATGATAGAACCAAACATGTAGAAGTGGACAGACATTTTATCAAAGAGAAAGTGGAAGATGGAATTATCTGTATGACATATGTCCCTACAAAGGAGCAAACTGCGGATATCTTCACTAAAGGACTACCAAAACAAGTTTTTAAGACCTTCAGCTGCAAGTTGAACTTGATTAACATCTATGGTTCAACTTGAAGGGGAGTGTAGAAAACCAATTATGGAAAGGCACTATAAATATTATGATTGATAGGATTATTTGTTAGGTGATTTATTTCCTTATTTAACAAATTGGAGTCTTCCTTTTTTATTCCATACTTTGTAATATAAATAGGTCGTATTGGTTTTGTAATATTCAATGAGAATAAAAAGAAGCTTTATTCTTCACATTGTCTTGCTATATTTGTTAACCGGTTCTTCTTCTTCTTTTTTTTTTTTGTGAAATTTCTTATAATGAAGTACAATCAGATTGCATAAAAATGGTAGTTGTTGGTAAAAATTTCTCATTCTTGATATGTTATGGAGTTGAATAATCTATAAAGATGTGCCCCTTATGGGGTGACCGAGTTGGTGGAGTAGGTGAGCACGGAAACCTTTGGTTACGAGTTCGATTCTCCCTACCGACACTTTCTTGGTTGAGCCCGTCGCACAGGGTTTTTCTAGTTCAGTTTACTTGGCCGGTGTGGCTTGCAGGCTATTGTGTTAGCTCGAGGGTTTATCCAGTGCGCACCCGAAAGGTAGTGGCTGTGGGTTCTCCTATCAAAAAAAAAATAAAATTCCATAAAGATGTAATTGGTTTGTGAACACTTCTAATAGATCAGGTTTTGGTTCAAAATGGTTGAGATGCTCTTATACAAGTATTGCAGTGCAAGTTGACAAGCGTCATTTTCACAGAATGATATTTTTCAATCATATGTCAGGAAATGTTGATTCTTACTCTATTTATGGTACCTTTTCTGGCTTGTGCACTTTTTTTTCAACAATATGATAGTGGGAATGGAGATTATAACTTCAACTGCATTAAGTCAGGAAAAAGTAATGAAAACTGCATAGTAAGATTTTTTTCCTGAGCTTTTAATTTTGATTTGTTACTCACTAAAAATTTCACGTGACAGAAATCAAGTACTAGGTCCTTTATAAAACGGATAGTTGGAACTGTTGTTCGATCAGTTCAAGAAGACCAAAAGGAACAAGGTTGGTTTTACATTAAGCTATAACCTCTTTATAAAAGCTCAATTTATTATTATTATTTTAAAAGATGATGTATGAAAAGCTTGCAAGCCTCAAGTTAGGATTTACCTATCACCTATGTCTATTGTTTTTTTGTGCATTTTTGTAATTTGAGCCCTGTTTGGTAGCTGGAGTGAATCTTCTCCTGGCATTCATTTTCTACAAATCCATGGAAGGACTTCCTTTTTTTGGAAAAGAGAAAGGCCTTTCTACAATAACAAACCAAGTTATATTTTCAATTACTGTAGAGTTAGCTACATTAATTCTTTTTTACCATAAATTAGCTATTGGAATATTCAATACCATTAAATCCTTTGGACACATTATGCCATGTTGATTTTGGTTTACGCCTCCATCTACTAACTTGCTTTATCGGATCACAAATGTCAGCAAGAGCTTCTTTAAATCTACACAAGAATGGCCTGGACACCTAAATTGTCCCTTTCTTATTTATATTCATTCGGTGCCTTCTTCACTTGTTGGCATTTATTGACATTTATTACCATACTCATTATGGTATGACCACACATTCACTTAATTCCACTTCATTTAACTAATAAAGTTTTTGTCCTGTAATGACCAACATTTAACACCATAAAGGTACAATTAGTCTACTAACCATTTTGTAGAACTCACCTTTGATGTTGTCCCTTTCTATTACATTGAATACTAGTCCCGCCTCTCCACTTCATCAAAACTGCTATAATCCTATGCATTACATTCTACTCAATTTTTCGTTCCTTGTTAATAATTGAACCTGAATACACTCTTTAGGACAACATGACCCTCTAAACTGACTCCACTATTGCCCTCATTCGTGCCATGTGTAAATTTACATTTAATCTATTCCATATTGGTTCTACTTATAGTTTGTTTAGGAGAAATTATGCCCTTATTTGACATCCATTATAAAGAGAAATTTTGGTAAAATGAATTATGAAATAGTATTTTTTGAGAGAATGGTTGAAAAAGAAGGAAATTTTTTTGATTTACGTATAATATTATTTTATTGAAGAATGTGAAGTTGAAAAGAAGACTGGGAAAAATGTATTAAAATTTTAAAGGGTGTCAAACAAGGGCTATATCAAGTGATTTTTTTTTTTTTTTTTTGGTAAATGCATGGTTAAAAAGTTGAAAAAAGTTATTTGTTCCACGTGCAAAATTATTTTTTTGGAAGGATGTGTGGTTGAAAGTGAGTTTGAGTTTGCCGAACAAACACTTAACCAAAGCTTTTTAGATTTCCAAGGTACTCCAAACTTAAGTTGTGATTTGTTGCCTTCTACACTCATCAACCCAAATTATCTATTGAAGAAATAATACACACCGAAGAATATTGTCTTAGATATGTCTTGTAAGCTCATCCATGATCAAAATATGAAACTTTAAGAAAATATTTGATAGAGGCCTGTCGTGACACAAAATTCTATACCCCTACCTTAGTTATGTCCAACACTCATCGTATTGCTTTATCTAAACCTACTGAAGTACCTTCCCCCCCGCTACAAAATGTCCCTAAACATTCTGCTATAGGTATTTCAATAAAAACTAAGTGCAAATATTGTTTCTTTATCTATACGTTTCCATCAATCTCCTAGTTTCGATAGTACATCTCTCTGTCATAAAACTAAATTAGTTATCTAAGACATTTGAGTTAAACCTTAATATATGCCTAATCACCCTCTTCCAAATTTCCTAATCTTAGTCACGAGTTAGATAATTCTGTAGTTCATAATGTTTTCTTTATTCTAATAAGTGTGATTGTAACACACTATCTATTCATATGACATACTTAATATTGTATATAAAATACCTATCTCATCCACAAACTTACATTTTTGTATAGGAATCCCATATCGACCATTTTATCATCTTCATTCTCTTTTGGTATTAAGTGCTTCTTCGTGTTTCATTATAAGCTCATTATAATTTAAAGGTCAGAGTCAAACTTTGATTTTAACGACGCATTTTGTAAGACCCAAACTATTATCATGTACCCATTTATCCGCCACTCATTTCCACCACATTATAATTTCAGCAACTTATAGTGAATCCCAAACAAAAACTATGAAACTTTTTGGTTTTCACTATTAATACACTTGAATTCGTTCTCTACTTCTCTTCTCCTTTTGGTGTGTTATCTTGTAAATATCTTTCTTCCCATCCTCGATCGGTTAATCACATGCTTCCGCATGAGATTCCTGGATCATCTTCTCTGTTTCTCATTTAGCTAACTTATACTTTTAAAAGCTCGAGTATTTTTTATTTTGCTAAGCCAATTTCTCTCAAAACCATTCTCTTCTCCTCATTCAATCCTTTGTCTTTACACTCCCACTCTCACTCAGGAATGCAGCCATCGCCACTTCCCAGCCCACTATTGCTATCATGACTCCTTTCTCACTTCTAGCCATCATCTTCCATCCTTTCCCTGCACACAGAAGCCGTCTTCCCGACTGCTACCTTCCTCTTTACCATTTCTCACCTCTTGCCTTGCACTGACATCCTTTCTCCTGCTGAACTCTACTTCTCCCGTTCCTCCAAAAAACCTAATATTTACAGCCAGCTATTCAAATCACCAATTTTAGTGGAACTTAGAAGCAGAAGAAAGAAGATGAAACCAAACCGCATTTGTTGGTGCTTTCCTTCTTTCTTTCTTTATTATTATTATTTTTCCTTTTGTTTTCTTTTGGTGACTTTTTTTTTCTTTAGAGTGGTGTGGTTTGGATTCATTTGGTGTTTCAAGACACATAACCCAACACATATCTTCTGTTCCTGTTCTTTTGCTTTTCATTTTTAAGTGGCACATAACCACACTTTTTGGAGCATAAAATTTTTTAAAAACAAAGTGAACAAGCTTTATTCAACTTGATCTAATGAACCTTTAGAAAGCGTTAACTTCAGCAATACAATAATCTGGACCTCTATAATTCTTGCTCTTATAGACATCTTTCATTTTGTTTAACTCAAATCTGCCCTTCTAGAAAGCCTTAAGCAGCACAATAATCTTGGGGGTGTGGATAGGGCAATCTTGGTTCAGGTTCATAATTCTGTGGGTTATCTGTATCTAGACCTATGGGCCTTCGTAGTCTCTCCGTTTACCATAGTGGTCCCTTTTTTCTTTTGTTTAATACCTTTTTTCTGTTTGTGTTTGCTCCTTTCTTTATGAAGACATAAAAAACATGGAAGCAGAGATACAAGCTTTGGAGGAGCTTGGAAAGCAACTTTTCCTGGAAATCTTTGAGCTTCGCCAAGCTAAGGTCTTCATCGTGCTGTTCTCCTCTTTTTTATATAGCAAGCTTATTCTTTTATTTTTGTTTATTATATGTCAATTTAGACCAGTTCTTCTTATGAATAGCACAAGCTTCTGAAATAGGGAAGTATTTTTCAAGTTACTTTTACAAACTAATTAAAAATTGAATTCCAAGTCAACTAAAATAGGATATCATATCTGAGCCTATGGGTAAGTTTTACACTGGAGAGATTTGTGCATTCGACACAATACAAATGATGCTAGCTGAAAGAAAAAAAAATACTATATGCTGCATGAAGAATGAATTAAAGGGTATGGGATGCTTCTGTCTGAACAGAAAGCTAAATTTGGAGCAATTGCGATTCAAAATATTTATCCCGAAGATGGAATGTCCTTATCTACTATTATTGGGAGACAGTACGGTTTCAGGAGCACGTGGGTGAAGCATACTTAATGAGGGCAATACTGGTTGCATGAATAACATGATGAGGATTAGTCTTGATGCATCTATTAGGTAGAAATTTGACAAGGGTACCACATGTTTGAAGGTTTGTACTCAATGTCATGGCAGTGTAGCATGAAATCATATGAACCCCAAAGTCCAGAATAGTTGACAAATTGCAAGAAGAACTTGGCAGATCACCTAAGACCTTGATAACAAATTAAATCGCTATAGTTATATAGTATGTCTGTGCTTTTGAAATATGACAAATGTTGATATCTTTACTACCTTCTCTTTGTCAAGATTGGTGACAATGAAACCTGCTTAGGGCCATTTGTTTTGGAAAAGGACTGTTCTGTTTTACAGGTACTAGAATGACATCATATAGTGAAGGTTGAGCAAGAGTTCAACATTAGAATGATGTGAGCCTTTATGATTTCACTGTTGAATCTTTCTTGACTGAATAGAATGGAAAAAAGGATACTTTTAGTTGATCCTAGGTTAATATGGGGTAAGGCATTGATGAGTTATGTTGACTAATATACTCCTAATAAAAATAATTTCAAGCAATGCATACCTCTTGATATTGGTAATTTTTCCTCACGGATCTATGCTTCTTGTTATTTTGGTGACAAACATAAATATTTAGCCACTCATTCTTTTACATGGTGCAATTGTTCGTAGAATTATATTGAGTGAAGTTGATGGCATAAAATGTACATGCACAAACATTTGTTCTTTTAGTTTGATGTTATTTATACAAGTTTATTCATATAGCAGCATTTCTAATTTGATTTCTTCATTTTTCTTTCATTTTCTTCCCTTTATTAACCCCCCCCCCACCCCCCAAAAATAAAAAAATAAAAAATTTCAAGCACAAAATATCACCCAAAACTTATGTAATGAAACCTCTCCATATTCAGTTGCCTAAGAAAATAATGAATCATTGTCTTTTTTTTTTTTTCCTGTATTTATATTCCATTAAACTTACATGAATGATTCTGAAATCCTAATGGACTTAATGATTCTCAGATCTAGAGAAATCTCATAAACATCTGCATCCATATCCTTTATCCATAATTTCTCATTTTTCTGGAGAGGTTTCAATTTCATTGCACCATTAGTCGCCATTGGATAATTTTCGTAAACGAATCTGTTAAAATGTCAATTTCTATCAAAAAGATGGTTATACCCTTTTATACTTAATAATTATTAAACAATAAATAAAGAAAAAATAATGTACCAATGGAGATCTTGGAAACAAAAATATATCTAGGATTGGGAGGCAGCCCCAATCCCTGTTTAACCCCCTGTTTATTTATTATTTTTGTATTTATGAATATGATGCACTGCTAGAAATTTCTTTGTTAGTTTTTTAATTTTTTTCTAAACTTATATGGGTCCCTGTCCCCCTATTTGGAGCTGATTTCTTAGCCTCGTCCTACCTCCATTGCGGAAGTGAGGGATTCCTCGCCCTATTCAGGCCGGGACCCCATCGGGATGGAGGTTCCCCACTCCATTGCTGTCCCTAAATATATAATTGTTTTGTTGATGACGGCAGTGGTGGCTAAGGATTTTTCTAATGGGACTAACAAGGCAACAAAGTTTAGATGTTGGGGATCAACTCGCTCATTTTTAAATGTTTGGGACCAAACTGCTATAAACACTAAAACTGGTAGGCCACTGCAATTTTCTCAAGGATTCATGTAGTAAGATGCAATAAAATTTTAGGCCATATCCTTCATCTTTTACCTAAGCTTTAGATCGACTATGAAGAAACATAGTCAAACATAATATCCCATTTCTATACAAAGTTTATAAAATATGCACAAGGACTCTGATACTGCCCCTCATTTAATGAGCCATTTAGCTTGTCGTAATTGAACATGACCAACATAATTTAAGAAACCTGAAACTTATTTGCTACCCACACAAAAGTTGTATCATCGTCCTGATACAGTTGTAATGAAAACCTGTAGAATGTGTCAAAAACAAATTATTACATTTTTTAATATTCTTGTATTCTTGCATTGTTTCAAAATTTATATTTTCTGTTAGATCACACTCCTACATTCCTGGCTCCACCCATGTTTGCCCAGGAACTAAATTCGTTACAGCTTTGTGATAGGTTGGCATGATGAACTGTATTCTTTTTCCACTTTCTGATGTGATTTTGCTGCAATATTTTCAGGAAGCTGCTGTTTATTCTCGAACCTGGAAGGGTCACATGCAAACTTTTTGGGCTATGTTTGTTCAATATATTGCGTGTATAAAATGATAAAGGTGCAAAATTTGCTCAGCTAAGAAGTTTGGTTGTTTCCTTTCCTACACAGCTGATTCAATGAAAACTGTTCCTTGCACAACTAATTCTATCACAAGAGCTAAAGAGATTTGTAAAACCATTCATTTACTTCTGCATGTTATCTGGAGAATCGTGGTCTTAATTGCTGATTGGTTATTCTAGATGGTAGTTTAAAAATAAATTTTACTTGTTCTTTTGCGTGTTGTTTCTGTTTTGAAGTTTCATTTTCATATTCTATATCGTGATAAGGAATCTTAAAGATAAAAAATTTTGAACCTGCTATTTTTAAGTTCTACTGATACACTATCACATTTGGAAACATGGTTCTTTTTCTCTTGTGAGAGCAAGATCTTGATTTCTCTATTTCTAAATTCTGATTGTTGATGTGAATACCATTTTCTTTGATTGTGTAGTCCTTGCAAAGTGTTGTCTTCAGGCAGGTAATAATTTGATTGCTATTTTGGGTCAGTTCATTCTGGTTTTCTGTTTAATTATATGATTTCCATGTCAATTCATCTTGTGGCAAGGTTGCATAATTGAAATAGACTATCTTCAGGCTGGTTCTGCTGATCCAGTGACCATGATAATCAGCATTTTCCTTCAGTTCTTTGACATAGGCATCAACGTCACTTTATTATCACAGGTAGTGTTTCTTTTTTCATAATTTTATTTTTTGTTGTCCATTTGGCTGTATAATGTGTGCTTCCCTTGTTTGTTATTTCTATATAGCTCATGGATATTATAGGTTACCTGATTGTTGAATTAAATGAGTGTCGACCTTCACAATCAAGATTAAACTTTGACACTGTTTTTTACTAGTTCCGGAGAAAATAACAGCTAAGAGAATGTGCGGCTTTTGAGGATTAGCAATCCTCAAATAGGTCGTCCATAAATAAATACTTTTGAGCAAAGAGCTCTGCATCTACAAAATAAAATCAAGGGAATTCCTTGAAAGACTCCCGAAGCCATTTCCTATAATGACACCAACAAATGCAGTCCACAAAAAATGAATCCAAGTGATCGTATCGGTGTCCAAATGCAGCAGTAGTGATGTAGTTCATCCCAATGAAAATTAATAGTTTCTTACTACAATCATGTTTTATCTTTTCTAGAAGTTTATCTTTTTAGTTTTCTTGTACAGTTGTTATAGGACTTTTATCTTTTATTTGATTAGAATTATAGTTTCAATTTTCTAATACTATTAGAAGTAAGAAATAAACTTGCCTATAGATATAGGGGTATTGTATACTTTTCAACAACAATCTATTATTATTCAATAGATACATGACATATTGTTCAAATATCATTTTTATTTATTAAATAATTCTTATTACAAGAATTTCGTAACGTTTTCGCACCAAAATTGGAATCAAAGCACGGAAATTGGCTTAAGCTGATGGCTAACAATGGTCTTGGTGGCAGTCGAATTGTCGACGATGAACGGAAGCACAACAAACTCGAACAACGAATCGAGGGAATTCACGAAACCCTTCACAACTTCACGTAGACGTTGATTGTGTTGAGTCTTTAAAGGAACCGCGAGCTCATGGAGAAGCAAGCTAACAAGAATTTGCAGACTTTAACCGCTATGAATGTTGGTTGCTTTAATAATCTTAAAACATGACAATAGGTGACTAGAGAGTTTCCCCAAGTCCTAGCTAAGTTTGAATACACGCAAGTTATTAAGGATTCTACAAAGGTTTATGGAGAAGATATAACAGAGTCTAATTTGAAGTGCAAGAAAATTTTTAGAACACGATGCACCATCAACAATAAAATATGCACGTGATAATAAGAGCATGTTTGGTAGAGATTTTAATCCAATTAACATCAATTTTTTTATCATTATTTCACTATTTCAGCCGTCATTTTTTATTTTTTCTCTCATAGGGAGGATTCACTTTATCTCTAACCGTTAAAAAATGAATTAACAAAATTCCCACCAAACAAGCACTAAATCATGAAAGCAGTGAGAACTTGGTATCCAAAGCATTGGTGAAAGTTTTAAATTTAAAGACCGAAAAATATTCATCTTCCTTTTAGACTTCACATCTTAAGGGCAAGAAATTCAAAACATAGAGGTATGCAAAATTTCACTCTCTCATGGAAAGTACTACAAAGATGAGATTATATGTAAACTGGTAGAGATGGACAATTGTCATGTACTTTGGAGACTACCACGATACTGTAATATAGATGCTACTTACATAAGTCGAGATAGCATGTATATGTTTTGGTGTTATGACAAGAAGATTGTTTTGGTGTCACGTGACGAGCAATTTGTGAGTACTAGTATAAACAAAGAGAAAAAGATCCACTAGGCAGATGATGAGGTTAAACAAGATGTAATTAAAGATAATTGGAATGTCGTCGTCACTGATACTACAATAGAAAAAGAAAAACACGTGCGAGTCGAAAACTCGAAATCTAGTGATCCCTTATACACCGCTTTCCAATGATGAACTAGTTGAAGTTCAGATTTTCCAACAATAGATGAGAGAATTAAAATTGTCAATCACGAAGGAATCAAATTTGAGGTGTGTCAGATTGATAATAATTATGTTGACCTTTTCTACATTTTCAGTTCTAATGAATTGCATGAGAATAAGGAAAATATTGACAATGAGGATTTGAGTCTTCGTACCAATTCTTTTGTATTGAAGTGGCATCACTAGATATTATAGAAGAAGATGAAAAGTTTGAAAAATCGAAAATAGCATCAGTGATCTTTATCAAGAATGAACTCAAGGATGAGAGATCAAACCATGTTTCATTTATGAAGAAAACATTGTGTAGGAATTATCTGTGAACAAAATAGAACGAGCATGGTAGAAGCAAAATTGACTTCAACTGAAGAATATAGCATTTATCAAGAACACAAGAAATTGAAATTTCTTCAATATCAGTATTAATAGAAATTTTTGAGTATTTTCCTTCAGATTGATTGATTTTCTTTTTTCAACCAATCTCAAGGACAAGTTTTCTTCAAGTGGAGGGGATTGACGTAGTATATCACAACTATAATTAATAGTTCCTACTACAGATATGTTTTATCTTTTCTAGGAGTTCATCTTTTTAGTTTTCTTGTATAGTTGTGATAGAACTTTTATCTTTTATTTGATTAGAATTATAGTTTCAATTTCCTAGTACTATTAGAAGTAGGGAATAATCTTGCCTATAAATACAGGAATATTGCACACTTTTCAACTAGAATCAATTATTATTCAATATATACGTGACATGGTTGTTCAAATATTATTTTTATTTATTACATAATTCTTATCCCAAGAATTTCATAACATTTCCGCACCTAGCTGCCATCATAATGCACCACCATCAGGACTCACCCCGCTATGTATAAACAAATTGCCCAATTGAGTGTATAATATGTTTTATAGTGTCTTCTGATTAATGAATATTGTGACACATAATATTAACTTTCGAATTTTAGACAGTGATTGGTGCTGACTTATGGTTTTTCCATTATTTTGACTCCTACAATGTCATGATATCTCTTGTTACTTGCTAAGGGTTAAAATGGTTTCTATAAAATAATCGTCTTTTCAACTATTATCCAAATCTTTGTGCTAATTCAGTCCAAGACATCTAGTCTGGGCTAGTGAGAGGGAGCATTAGAACTTTTTCTATCAATTACGAGAATAAAAAGCTTAATCTATAAATTTTACTCTTAATTCTTTAAACTTGTCTTCAAATTCTCTCCTCCCTGTGCCATTGCCTTCTCTTCTGGTTGTCATGAGATGGTCCTCTGGATTGGAAAACTCCATCAGCCTTTTCCATTTTAGTGTTTTTGGCGCTAGAGAACTGGAAAGAATACTTTATTGAGTTGAAACTATATGCTACTACTACAAATTAAGTGCACTAAGAAAAGTAAACCAATCAGGAGATCATCACAATGCCTTTCGAAGTTACGACTCTGTTAGATCTATGTATAATAAGCTAATAGCCTGAATGAATCATGGTGGAAAAATCTATTGATGCTGTGTTGTGTTTTTCAAATTAAAGACAAGTGGGTTTCAGCGAATATATGATATATCTTGAAATATTTTGCTGCATTTGAATTCTGCGTCCATATATGCTGCAATTATTTTCAAGGTCTTGTTGTGTGGGCCAACTCTTCTTGGTTACCTTGTGTACCCTGCAGTATGTATCTCTCTTATTCATTGGGATGCTGATCGTCATATCAGTTCGGGGATTCTTGAATAATTTGATGAAAGTAAGTTTACTTTTCCTACTTAATAACTTTGTATTGTATCTATGCTCTCATGTCATACTTCAATACTTGTTCTTTGTGAATCCTAAAATGGAGGATATTAACCTTGTATATGTCTTCCTTTAATCAAGCCATTATAACCTATTTGCTGGTTGCTAAGTAAACAGATGAGGGTTCACTTCCAAGCAACTACCCTAACAACCAAATTCCCTTTTCTTTTCTTTTTCTTTTTTTTTGGGAACTTATTACCCCTTCAGTCAACCTTTTTTTCTAGTGAAGTCGCCACGAGGGTGTGATGTCATTAATAATGAAAAAGAAGAGCACAGAGAAACTTGGGGGATCACACCTGACCTCCAGTAAACATCATGTGAAATTTTTTATCAAGTAGACACAAAGACTACTTTGGAACTTGAACATTTATCGGGCTAATTTTTCACCCGTCTAACATCTACTGCCTGACTCCATAATTTTGGCTGTTGTACAGTTCTTCTTTGCCGTTTCCAGAGTTGGGAGTGGATCTTCAAGCAACGTTGTCCTTTTTATTTCTGAAATCATGGGAATGTATTTTATTTCTTCCATTCTATTGATTAGGAAAAGCTTAGCGACATAATACAGGTATGGTTCAATGTTGACTGTATAATGTAGCTGACCTCTTTTTGGTAGTGAATTAATTTTTAACTACATTGCAATGAATTCATATTTTTCTTATTACTGTGATTTTTTAACTACAGCTAATTTTTCTTTTGTTTCTGTTTGGGATTAGCGTTTTCTTCTTTGGGTTAATTTCATAAACGGTCACTGAACTTACATAAAAATTACAAAACGGTCATTGAACTTATGAACTTAGAAACAATCACTTAACTTACGAGTGCTTTCACTTTCACTGTCACTGTCACTGTCACTGATATTTAAAACTTGTAATAATGGTCACCGTTAGGACCTTATGATTTTAAATCAAACTTAAAGGACTAAAACACGTGGACATAAAATCTTGAGGACCTCAAGTGCAAATTTTGAACGTTAAAAACCCTATTGCCACACGGCGATGGCGTGGCGTGGCGCCCATCACTGGTGCCACAGCGCTGCAATGAATCCATGTGCCAGCGCGGCAGAGCCAACATCTCTGCTATTTTTCTGCTTTGGCGCTCAGCATTCTGCTTCGTCTGCTGTTTTGGCTGGGCGCGCCTCGTTTCCTTTTTTTTTCTTCTTCATTCACTTGGCTTCCTTTGTTCCTTCTTTTCCCCACTTCAACACCTAACACATAACACTAAAACCACATGTTAAGACGGCCAAAACTCATAAGAATTAACTAAATAGCAAGCTTAATGGCATTGATATAATGAGTGAAATATCACTCATCACATACGACGACTCACAATCTTCTACATTTCACCAAAAAAATAACAATGACAAAAACTAGATGGTCGCAATCAAAATAGAGTTCGTTGACAAAAAACATATAATAGGCTTCAACTGGCGTCATTTCATCATCAAGTTGTCCCATGCTTCGCTAAGAGTTGTTGTCGAGTTCGAACTTCCACCGGCTCTTGGCCTTTGTTGAGGCATAGATCCCTTCCTATTGAAATTGGTTCTTGGTTTTGGTATAAAGGGCGTCGAACCACCAAACTTTGTTTGTCTAGCACTTTCAGTAGGTTGGGAAAGAAAATGCCGCGCTACACCTTTTTAAATTCCAATAGTAGTAGTCGGTTGTGAATAGGCAAATTGCTGTCCAACATTTGCTTTTGCAGTTTTGTATGCCCTCGAACCATTTATGTCCTTCCACAATTTATGAAAAAGGACATCAACCAACATAATAAATAAAATAAAAATAGGATATACATATTCATATGACTTAGTATACCTCTTTTGTTGTGTAGCTTGCCTGCGAAGCATGGTTCGAGTGGTATCTTTTATTGTGCCCCTTTTGACTGTAGATACTCCATTCTCTTTTTGTCATCACCTCTCCTATCAATCATCTTCTCTTTGGACAATACAGCTTCCTCAACCCCTCTCCGGCGCTTTGTCTGCTTCGTGCCTCTTTTTTTGGTCACCCAAGTTGGGGGTTTTGTTGGGTCGAAGCCACTTGAAGGCTACATTTTGGGTCCATTTATAGGGTATATGCAATTCCCGTAAGCTTTTAAGTTGCAACTTTGTAGCTTTTGTCCACAACCTACAGAGGATCCTTACCCCACTCATGGATGCCGGCTATTGCGTGTGAACAAGGCACACCAGTTAGATTCCACTTTCTACATGAGCATGTCCTTTGTAAATCCACCACAAACTGACCATCAGAATACGGTCCAAAAACTTGAAATTGCATTTTCCCATTGAATATTGTTTTCCATGAAAAAGAATCATCTGTACTACTTTCAAGTTCTTTAAAATTTTTGGCCATAAATATGTGCATTACTTTCAGTTTCAACAATGGCATGCGCAATTGGGAATATACAATCATTCCCATCAATACCCATCACAACAAGTAACTGACCACTAAAATTGCCTTTTAAGAAGCACCCATCTATGCAAATAACAGGTCTACAACCATCCAAGAAGCCCCTTTTTCAAGCATCGAGGCAAACATAAATCGCCTTAAACACAAGCTCGTCTAAAGATAGTATAATAGTTGATCCTAGGTTTGTTCTCCTAACCTCAGTTGCATACGAACCCAACAAACCAAATTGCCCAACTAGTGATCCTCTAAGAAACTTCTTACCGTATCTCCTAGCCATCCATGCCTTTGTGTTACTAATCTCTACACCATACTCTTTCAAAACAGTTGCCTTAAACAATTTCACATCCTACTTTGGCACAATAGTAAAGATCTCAATGTATCTACGGGCTAACCAACTGACGGATACACATATATTCTTCAATGCTCTACTACAAGTATGATTTCATTCAAAAGATTTAATCTGCCACGATGAATCTTCCTCCAACAGCGAAGCCCAAATATGCCGTTAATACTTTTTTCCTTTGCAACAACCTTCTAATACATACATACATATATATATATATATATATATATATATATATATATATATATATATATATACT
>NW_019242290.1:6643-16814 GCF_002742605.1 Olea europaea var. sylvestris | reverse complement strand
TATATATATATATATATATATTCTTTTAACCAACTGACGGATACACATATATTCTATATATACTTTTAACCACGGCCTTTACCTCCTCTTTAGACCTAAACTTCAGTCCTACCTCAAGCATGGGATCCACCATATCTACTTCACCATTAAATTTTGCGTATGTAACAACTTCGTCACTATCAGAATGAACGTTTCGAAGGTCATCTGAGAGTGCATATTCAGAATTGTCAGGTCATTTGCTGCTTCCAACGACACTATCTAATTCCTTCCTCATATCGAGTTCAATATTCTGGGTAACATTTTCCTTAAAGAGAACGTCGTCTTCTTCACCAATGCTATAATTGGAATCATTGAAGGTGATGTCTTCTTTTATCCGAACCATTGTTCAAATAATCTAGACAATAGGAGATTATAAATTTGCTCAACTGATAGTATAGTGAAAAATAAAAATCTGTAGGAATCTCAATAGTTTCTGCAATTTACTGCACAAACGTTTCAAAGCAAGAAAAAGACCCAACTAATGTAAAACTCACGTGAACTGACAATGAAATTAATGGAAACTTATGCCATTTCAACACAAAAGACCCAATTAATGTAGCCCCAAAATTTGTCCAAAGTTACTTTTTCGAACAATATAGACACAAAATAATAATAATAATAAATAAATAAATAATTTAAAAAAGAAGTGTTAACCTTCATCTTGATACTCCACATCCGACATGTCGAATAAATTTTAGACGATTGTGGTCTCCACTATTTGATTTTCGCAGAAAAAATTGCAGAAATATGTATTGTCTTGTGCAGTTTGAAGGGAGGATTTGAGGATTTGGGTTCTTGATTGGAAGCTCACCTGGGGATTGAGAACAAGTTATTGGATGATTAGGGCATGATTTTCTCCCAAATTTCTGCCATTATTGTTCCTCCACCATTTCTGAAGTTTATGTTTGGGTTTGGGGGGTTTTAAGGTTTGAAATTTGCACTTAAGGTCCTTAAGGTTCTATGTTCACTTGTTTTGGTCCTTTAAGTTTAAATTAAAATCATAATGGTTTTAATGGTGACCGTTTCTGCAAGTTTGTAAACTTCAGTAACCCGTTAGTGAAAGCACTCGTAAGTTAAGTGACCGTTTCTGTAAGTTTGTAACTTTAGTGACCGTTTTGTAATTTTTAGGTAAGTTCAGTGACTGTTTGTAAAATTTACCCTTTCTTCTTTACTTGAAACTCTGAGTTAGATGTGCTTACAGATTGCAACAGCTAAGAAATCTATGACGTGAGTTTGCTGCTGTAAATCTTAGAACTGACCATTTATGTAGTCAAGGATTACTTGGAAAGTTTTACACAGCATTTCAAAAATGCTACACATGGTAAGTTTCACCGAACAATTTCAGATGACACAGAAAGGTGCACAAATAAGTTTGTGCTTGACGGGTTCCTATTTTTGCAGTACATGAATCATATAATAAGGAATTTAAGATTTTTTGCGTTCTAATATTTTATTCTATGATTTGCCAAACATAGACTTAATTTGTTTCCTGACTTCCAAATAGCTTCATTTATTGCTTTTAGTTTGTTGATCCTGTGCTTGTATGTATTTGCAGGATGATCATAACTGATGTACTGGGTGGAGACGTTCAATTTGATTTCTACCTTCGGTGGTTTGATGCAATCTTCGCAGCCAGTGCATTTCTCTCTGTGCTTTTGCTTTCTGCACATTACACGTCTCGTCATGCTGATAAACATCCAATAGATTGATTTGTTTACATGTAAGTGTTTGAAACAGCTCAAAATAGGTTTTTTTGTGGTATATATATTTTTTTATTTTTTATTTTGTGTATTCAAGTTGACTTGTGTCATATGTACTTCTTCTGGAATTGATGGCTGAGTATTGCAGATTATATACATTTTATGTTCTTTGTGGAGGAGATATTTGTTTAGGGAGTTCAAATTTAGTTAAAATCATTACATCTTTGAAGCATAATGTGTCAATTTACATCTTTGAAGTGCAATGCATCATTTTTAGCTGCGCAGTACCTGATTGGGTTTTCGTATAGCTGCCGGTGGCACGTGCTATTCTGGCCATGTGCATGAAAAAGGCCTGCTTTTGTTAAGTATGTTCATTTCTTAGTGCGTATATTCAATATCTGGCTGCTGCTCAAGTTGCTAGACAAAACGAGTGTGATGCCATTAGACATAGATAGTTACATTAGCGTGTCATATTTGCATTCTAAAGAGTCTCTGAAATAGGCCCCTCTTTCAGTTGAGTTACTTTTACAAATTGGTTTGGTTACACGCTAGACTCTGTGCATTGTCTGTCTGATTCTTAACCTTGTGATAGTTACATTAGCGTGTCATATTTGCATTCTAAAGAGTCTCTGAAATAGGCCCCTCTTTCAGTTGAGTTACTTTTACAAATTGGTTTGGTTACACGCTAGACTCTGTGCATTGTCTGTCTGATTCTTAACCTTGTGAATAATGTTTTTCACAGGAAACCAGGGCTTGTATGACGATAGATATACGTCCAATGCAACGAAAGGTGAGCATTTTCTGTTTTATTCTTAAAGACTATATGGCTTCCATGTGTTTCTGTCAAATTTGTGTGTAATGCTGTTTAATTTCGGAAGAATTACATCACCAAAACCTGGAAAAGGAATTGAGAATTTAATCAACAATTTGTTTCTGACTTCAGGAATATCGTGTGGAGAAAATTTGATAAAGAGATTGACGAATAAAGTAGATGCTCCTTGAGCTGTGCTAGTAATCAATTTGAGCAAAATCATGAAGGTACATTGAATGAACCATGTATAATGTATCTACTAAGAAATACAATATTGTAGGAGTAACAATCTATTCGAGTCGATTCGATTTTATTTTTGTAGAATATAATGGATTCAATTCTGTGGTATTTGTTTCTCCAATTGTTTAGCTAATTACAAGTTTCATTTTTGCTTGTTGCCTCTTAAAAGACTTGACCCATAGGTGAAAGAATGAATGATTATGGAGACTAGTTATAAAAATGTGCGTCTCACGTTGTATGGTACAATAGAAGTATTTATATTTTGATTTTTATATACTAATTCTTGAAAATTTTAAACAAATTAGAGAGATTATATGGTACTATTAGAAATAAGAGTATATAACTTGGAAAAAAAAAATGAACATTTTAATAATCCCTGTTTTACGATTCTTAAAAAGAGTTTTTTTTTTTTTTTTTTTTTTTTTTAAGGGAAAATGGATTTTGGAATAGATGTTTTTTGGAGAATGTATGGTTAAATAGTTAAAAAAAAATAAAATTATTTACGTGTAAAATATTTTATTTTAAGAATGTGTGATAAAAAAATATGTTAAAAAAAAGGTATCGTTTTAATGGGTGTCGAATGTGGGCAGGTTGTAATGCAAACATGAGTGTAGCAAACCACATGTATGATCAATCATGTTATGCATTCAAACTCAAATTCAGATGGAACATGTGTCGATGCATAATCGATCAGTTTGAAAAATAAAAATAAAAATATTCAATCATTTTTTGATACATCATTCTGTATCTTTACTTCCCTATTTTTAATCCTAAACAAGTGACTTTATTTCATGTATGATTAAAAAATAAAGGGTAAATGACAGAAGACACCCCCAATTTTTAGTTTCATTTGTACTTTGGTTTCTACTTTTATTTATGGATGAGTGCGTTCTCAACCTTTGGAAAATTAGCTGAATTTCGTTAGTGGACACAGTTGACCAATATAGTAAAAAATTAAACAGGGCAATATAGTCAATTTATTAATCTAAATTAAGATATTTAAATAATTCAGAAAAAATAAAGAATGAAAAAGAAAAGAATCGAATACAGGAAACACAAAACAAAACCTCAACCATCTTCTTTCTACCAAAATAAAGGCAAATGAACTAAAGATAGGGATGTTTGCTTGTGTTTACCTAAATATAAAATATAGACCGTAAATTATTCGTATTCTCTTTTATGATAACGAAATCAAGTTTATGGTATGTAGCAAGTACTCGTAAAATCTACAGAATACAATCGAGAGTCATTAATTTTAATATAGTTTATTTTTATAATTAGATTCATTAGTATTCGTTTTAGTTCGATTTTGACCATCCCGAATTTTCATCTTCACTCCAAATTCCTCTACATCTTGATATGTCATCATAATTAACTTGAACCTAATTCATATAATTAATTTTAATTAAAACTAGACCATATTGATTGTGAATAGAATTATTTTATACAATCCAAGTTTATAAAGGGTAATTTGAAAATTCATATTTATTGAAAAAGTAAGATACTTCACACAAATTTTTTATCAATAACACGAAATTTTGTAATGTTTGTTGTATGGATATTGAATGAATTGTGCAATTAAAAATTAATTATAATTTTTTAACAACTTTAAAGCTTTTCCAAGCACCAAATTTTGGGGTAAATCATATAATTGAATTTTAAATAATAAATTCTTAATAAAATTTTAGATATGGTGGAGCAGAGCGAAAATAATGGATCCATCGAATGTTGATGAAAGTTCGTGGCGATTCTCATGAATAAATACAAGTTTCTTTATATTGATTTCTAGTGTGATTTGGTAAAAAATTTACGGATTTCAGGTTTTGAGCGATACTGTTGTTTGTTTCAATAGTTTGGTGGAGTAATTAGGTTTTCTTGCTTGCCTGGTTCAGTCCAAATTCCGAATGGATAATAAGAATACAATCGTTTTTAAAACTTTAGCAAATTTTCAAGGAGTTAGGCATCAACAGACCATAGAGACGTCTGTTCTGAAGGTGGGTTTAAGCTATCTTGGATCTTTTACCTCCACCATTTCTTTCTGCTGGTGGTTGGAACTAAAACTATGCTCAATGCTCATGGATCATTTTTGATGAATTATACCACAATTTTTTGTTCATTTTTCATTAATGTTGCTTTAGTCCACTAGTATTTCCCCGATTTCATGATTTGCATCTTGTTTTATGAAGTTGACATTTCTTTCTGATGATTGAAGACGCAATGGTTTTACAAGAATGACTTTTGAGGCCTAATGATCAATTGTTGCCATTGTGTTGTAATAACGTTTTAGGCTTATTAATCAGTTGAATGCAATAAACGAATTGATACAGAAATACTAATCAACATATAACATATAAAGGCTTGGGCTGCTGCTCATGAAACTCCCAAGTCTTATAATAATATGTTTCTGAAATTTTGTTGGTTTAATTGTTCATATCTCAAGACATTTTTTTTTTCAACTTTTAATCATCAATGGCGATTGCATGAGT
This sequence comes from Olea europaea var. sylvestris, assembly GCF_002742605.1. Lineage (NCBI taxonomy): Eukaryota > Viridiplantae > Streptophyta > Magnoliopsida > Lamiales > Oleaceae > Olea > Olea europaea. The sequence continues at coordinate 11,538 of NW_019242290.1, read as the reverse complement.
CCTATAGCATGTGCCTCATACCCTGGGATAAAAGAGTTGTGTTGCATATTCCAGTCTGGCCATCTTTTGTTGTCATCGCGTATGCTGAGTTTTGGCCTGCACTTGTGTTTTGTCTATTTAAACTTATATTTTCTCATTGAATTCAATAAAAAAGAAATGACACGGTGATTCCCTAGTAATTTTGTCCATTACAATAATGATAGTCACTCTGCTGGTCCTTTAGTATTAGGACATCAAGAAACTTGCAAAACCCAGGTTTCTACCTCTTAACCTTCTGTTTTCATATTGTGCACTTAAACCCGGAAAAAAGTTATCTGATGTAGAAACTGATGTTGTTTGTGATAATCCACCTAATGATGCTCTGAATTCCGTCAACAAGAATGAAGATATGGAGGTGGAAGTCTATCCCGACTCTGATGTGGAAGACCCTGATGTGAGTAATAATTTTTGCTTGCTTATTCTAGTTACTAGATAGAACACTTATAAATTCTATGTTATTATTGCTGATTCATGTCATGTTATAGGTAAGAATAAATATTATATATAGAACTAGATTTACACCTGTGCTTGCGTGAATCGCTTCATAGTTAGTAGTCCTTTGATTAAGGGTACTTACTTTTCTGGCAGGAACAATTAGAAGATGGCTTTTTAGCATTATCTATTCTGTGGATTTTTTTGTGTGCTTGCTGTTTTTCTGTAGTTGAGATTTCCTTGAATATTTATGAATTCTTCGTGGATTTATTGGTGATTGAAGGTCAAAGTTTGTGGTATCTGTGGTGATGAAGGGCGGAAGGATTTGCTCGTTATCTGTTCTCGTTGTAGTGATTGGGCAGAACATACGTGAGCCTTGAATCTTTAGTCTTATCTGTGCAATATGATTCTGTCTTTCTGCATTTTACAACGACATAAACCTATTTGTCTCGTCTCAGTTATTGCATGCTAAAAGTGCCGACTAAAGTGCCAAAGGGCAACTGGGTGTGTTTAGAATGCAAAGTGGAGGAGAAATCGAGTAATCAGAGGCAAGATAAAATTGGAAGGATAGATGGAAATGTGAAAAAACAACTCCTGTAAGCCTCTGATATGTCGACTGGATAGGAATGTGTTTGTTCTTGTTAATTTGATGAAGAATTAAGTTGTATTGGAGATATTTGCTTCTTTTCTGGAACTGTGATTATTGTGGATGAAAATCCAAAGGGTTTAGTAATTTTAGTTTAAATCATGAAAGACTAGACAGTTCTTCAGTGGATTGTTAACAGTTTCTTGTTCTTAGAATAAACACGTGATGACTATGCCAATTGTAGCAGAATTGATCTTCAATCGGTTGAATCCGAGCTTAGTTTCAACTTACCAATATCAAACCACAATCAATTAATGGCTCCAACCCACAATTACTTCTATCACTTTGGTTGCCGCCACTTCTAATGTACCCACAAGGAACACAATTATGGTGTTGCTTGCAAAGCTACAAAGGCAAAGAGAGAACAAGAGGCAAAGGTACGAAGAATAAGAAGATAGAAGCAGACCATCTAGTGATGGCAATGGGCTGAGTTGGCCTTTAACCCACGAGCTCGGCTCTGGCTCGTGGTGAGCCGAGCTCGTGGCTCGTGAAAGATGTGAGACCACGAGCTCGCGGGCCTAGCCGAGCTCACGAGCCTCTTGTCAGCTCGTGATTTTTTTAATTTTTTTTTTGGTAAATTTGCATATTTTTGACCTTTTTTTTTTCATTTTATAAATTTGCATTTTTTTTACGAGCCCACGAGCCGTCAAAAATGGCTCATGGGCACACGGCCCACGAGCTTGATGAGCCGAGCGGCTCATGGGATTGAGCCCCTGCTCGGCTCCCGAGCCTCCCACGAGTCGAGTGGCAAAGCCGACGAGTCACGTGGCCTGTTTGACATCCCTATGACCATCCAAGAGTTATAGTGTTCATGACATAACTAATTAAATTGCTTCTGATGGCTCGAGTTGTACTTGGGTTGAGCCTATAAATTGATTGGGTTGATAGTTATTTTACTTATTGGTCGAGACCTATGAAATATAATCCAAACTATTTAATATAATTGTTTGGGATTTATTGGATGTCAAACAACACCCATTTCTTGTTCCATTGATTTCTTTACCGTGATTTATGACTATATTATTTTTCGTGACGAACAATATAGCTAATTACTTCCATTCATGTTTTAATTGATTATTTTGGATTTTTCTTGTATAAAATGTTTTGAATTGGCTTGATCGAGTTATTTTCATGTTTGATAAGGAGAGTTAAATAACATAATATTTATTTACAGATATCTTAGAAAACTCAATCTTGCTTTTTCATTGATTTGTTACTAAATCGAGAGGGTTTTACTTGCTCATGTGGTTATCTTAATAAAATATCTATTTGTAATATTTATTTTATGCATATACGAATGATTAGATCATCTACCCAATCAAATATTGTATATATTTTTTTTAGGTAAATCATATAATTGATTTTTTTTATAAAATTATAGCCAATAGTTCGTTAACAAATTCAGTATTTTTTTTGGTTGTTACTTTGAATAAGCCAAATTCAATAATTAAGACCTCTATTAACTAAAGTTTTAAATTATTTAGGGGGATACGAGGTTAACTCTTATCAACCATTAACTTGATCAGACGAGTTCATGCGAAAAGTATTGTGTCGTTGTTTTCCATGTTTTTCTAGCGTTCATGTGCATAGAAAATTCAATAATCGAGCTTTTATACATGAATTGATATTTTATAGAAAAACATTGAAATGTTCGCTAATTTCGTTTTTTAGAAAAATAAAAAATAGTGGGTTAATTTAAGTGGATGGAGCTGTAGGGGTCCGTCCTTCCAAATTTCTAATTCTTATATAATTAGGAAAATAATCAATCAACTAACTTTAAACTAATATTAAATTTGAGTGGGACCCATCGTTGGAATATGACCAAAGAAATGAACAACCGTAACCTATTCCCATTCCTTAACCTTAATGCAAAATGTGAAATGAAGAAAATGTTGCGGTAAAGTGAAGAAGATTTTTTTTTAAAGGTCAAAATATTCTGATTCCTTTTAAAAATTGATTGACAAATATTTGTTTTTAAAGAATCGTTTGGTATCCATTTTTTTCAAAATATATTTTTTTCTCTTTTTTTCAACCACACATTCTTTATTAAAATAATATTACACGTAAATCAAAAACATTTCTCTATTTTTTAATCACACATTTCTCATCAATTTACTATTCAAAAATGCGTTTTTACATAAAAATAGATTCCAAACACTCCCTAAATCTTATTTACTCCTTGTTTGGTGTGACTTAAAATGTTGATAAAAATTTAAGTCAAAATCAATAATAAATTTCACTACATATTTTTTTTAAAATTCGCAATTTTTATCAATATTTCAATTACGCATTACATTGACTATAATATACTTAAAATCTACTTTTTAAGCTAAACCAAACATGGGTTAAAATCAAATTGACTCGAAGTTTGACGTGAAAGACATGTAATTTGAAAGCATATTTTAATATTTGCACTTAATTCCTTAAAAATTGACCCAAGACATCTCAAACTTCATAAGCCACTAAATTAAACTATTTAGACCTGATTGGTAATAGTTGTTCTTATCTTTTTATCCAAATACTTGCTATAGGCTTAAAATTTGATTTTTTTATTATTATTATTATTATTATTATTATTATTATTATTATTATTAATATTTGCTATGATTATACATTCGAAAGTTATAGTTTCAAATAATCAGTAGCTATTCATCAACTTCGAACACGTGCACGTAGTCTTAGATTTAAGTTCCTGTTTGAGCCCCATTTTTTAGGAAAGAATGAATTTTTGATAGAAAATGTGTGGTTAAAAATAAGAAAAAATTTTGGATTTGCGTGTAATATTAATTTATTGAAGAATGTGCGGTTGAAATGATATCAAAACACTGTTGAATAGGGCTCAAACAAGGGTTAAACTGGCTCAACTCAATCATTTATTTAAGCATTTATTTGGTAAAATTTATAAGTCATTTATAAATTGTTAAACTTCATTTTTAACGTCATATTTTCAAATACTATTCACTTATTCACTAACTCTTTAAATATTAAACTATTTATAAATTATTTTCCATAATTATCGAAATTCGAAGACTTGATGAAGAAAATGAAAGCACGTTAACATCTCTTTGTCTAATATAGTCCAAAACGTGAAATCGTGAAATGTATGCAATTTGTTGATTTTTTATTTTATTTTTTTATTTTTTTCATTTTTCCAGGCAATATTCACGTGGTTTACTTAAACTACTCATGCCCAGTTCATTTTCGCTTGCTCTGTTAGGTTTTATATTTAATATTCTATATTGAGATTTAAAAATTAAAAATTTTAAAACGTGATTTTATATTAATAAGTGGTTGATGACAAAGTTTTATGAGATTTTAATAAAAGTTGATGAAATGCGTGCTTGAAAAATTGTGAATCTCGTAAAAAATAAAACTGAAATTGAAATTTGACAAGTCGAAAGTCCGATAGATTTTTGACAAAATTTACAAAACAAGCATTAGAATCTTTATAGGACATTGTTGGTTGTCGCCACATGACTAGTTGAATCGTATTCGAGTTATATTATTGTTTCATTTTCCTTAGACCATTATATTTTTATGAAGTTAATAGAGATGAACCAATCTTAATTAATCGACGAGTCTTTGCATTAATACATCGTAGGACTATGTTTCATGGAACATTATACTACAAAATTTCTCATAATAATATAGGAAATATTTTCGTATCGCCATTGTTTCAATTGATTATAAGAGTTTATTAAAGACAGTCTGACAACGCGTCAAATGAATTTTACACGCGAGGATGTACATTCTTTATGTAGGTAGTCTCGACGGTCCA